>NW_026876944.1:0-206713 GCF_032173495.1 Musca vetustissima | reverse complement strand
CTTTGTTAGAGCCTCTCAAAAATATTCTTTAAAAAATCCACGCCTCGCCTTTGGTAGAGCCTCTCAAAAATATTCTTTAAAAAATCCACGCCTCGCCTTTGTTAGAGCCTCTCAAAAATATTCTTTAAAAAATCCCCGATTTGTCCCACTGTCCCTATTTTTTTCACGCTGTCACCTTCGAGCTTTTGTCCCCTTAAACCAAACAAAAAGCTCTTTTAAGCAACCCGATTCTGACAGTTATCCTGCAAAGCGGTGAAGCTCCTACTGTCAATATGAAGCATCATTACGAAGAAGAAGATAACAAAAACAACAACCACGACCATAAAAATCCTTACCGAACAAAGAAATCGGGGTCTCTTTCGCTGGCCAGCTTAAATTTATAGTTCGCAAGTGCTGCTGCTGTTTCTGCCTGGCTGGCGTATCAAAAAATTTTCAATCAGTACAGAAAAATTCAGCTATCGTTCAGGACGTTCTCCATCCGAAAAGAAATGGCAGCGCGTCGATTTTTTTATGAAAATAAGTTAATAAATTTTCATAAAAATCACATCAAACTGTTTGCTGTTTTCATGAAAACGGCAAATTTGTTGCAAAATGCCAATGTTCTGAAACGGTCCCTCTAAACCAAACGGCCGAGACGGTGTACTAAAACAACAACAACAACAAAAAGAAATAATAAAAGAAAATTTTTTAAAAATCTAAAACCTACGAAGAGAAAAAAATTTTAAGTAGTCCAAAAATAAAAAAATCAAACTAGTGAAGTGAAAACTTAAAATTTAGCCAAAAAATATAGAAAAAAATCAAATCAAATTATTAAAAGCCGATAATTTTAATGTTTAATATAGAAAATTCAATTTAGTGAAAAAAGTTTTGAAGAAAAAAATTAAAACCATTTTACATAATTCCTTGGAGTAGCAGCACCACTGCAGCAAATCCCAATAAAAGGTAATTTTTCATATTCCTCCTTCTCATATGGATATGGAGACGACTTCCTCCTACCCTTTTCACAGCGATGAACAAAAATCCTGTCTATACAGGAACACACACACAGACATTCTTACACACAGTTCTTAGTCTGTATAAGAATGGCCCCATAAGGTGATTGAATACATTCAAACATTCCAGCACAGTGTGTGTAAGTGCGGGGGTGTTTGAAACTTACAACAGACTTGTCATTTTTGTAATATAGGTAAGAGTAAAACACAGCTGAATTGTATTTTTCATAAGAAATTTACAATTCAGCTTAGCTGAATGAGATATTCCATTGGTATTTTGCAATTCAGCCCAGCTGAATTCGAATTTCTATAGGAAATTTATAATACAGCTAAGCCGAATTTGATTTTCCATTGATATAATGCAATTCAACAAATTTCTATAGGAAATTTTCAATTCAGCCTGGCTGAATAGAAATTTCTATAGGAAATTTGACTGAATGTGAATTTCTATAGGAAATTTTCAATTCAGCTTGGCTGAATAGGAATTTCTATAAGAAAATTTCAATTCAGCTTGGCCGAATAACAATTTTTATAAGAAATTTCCAATTCAGCTGGGCTGAATAAAAATTTCTATAAGAAATTTTCAATTCAGCTTGGCTGAATGTGAATTTCTATAGGAAATTTTCAATTCAGCTTGGCTGAATAGAAATTTCTATAGGAAATTTTCAATTCAGCTTGGCTGCGTAAAAATTTCTATAGGAAATTTTCAATTCAGCTTGGCTGAATAGAAATTTCTATAGAAATCCACATTAATTGAAAATTTCCTATAGAAATTCACATTCAGCCAGGCGGAATTGCAAATTTCCTTTAGATATTGCTGAATGAACAATTTTCTATTTAGCCTGGCTGAATAGAAATTTCTATAGGACATTTTCAATTCAGCCTAGAGAATGTGAATTTCTCAGTTTCTCAATTGCAATTTTCCTATGGAAAATACCATTCAACCTGGCTGAATTGCAATTTTCCTATGGAAAATACCATTCAACCTGGCTGAATTGCAATTTTCCTATGGAAAATACTATTCAGCCCGGCTGAATTGAAATTTTCCTATGGAAAATACTATTCAGCCAGGCTGAATTGAAATTTTCCTATGGAAAATACTATTCAGCCAGGCTGAATTGAAATTTTCCTATGGAAAATACTATTCAGCCAGGCTGAATTGAAATTTTTCTATGGAAAATACTATTCAGCCAGGCTGAATTGAAATTTTCCTATGGAAAATACTATTCAGCCAGGCTGAATTGAAATTTTCCTATGGAAAATACTATTCAGCCAGGCTGAATTGAAATTTTCCTATGGAAAATACTATTCAGCCAGGCTGAATTGAAATTTTCCTATGGAAAATACTATTCAGCCAGGCTGAATTGAAATTTTCCTATGGAAAATACTATTCAGCCAGGCTGAATTGAAATTTTTCTATGGAAAATACTATTCAGCCAGGCTGAATTGAAATTTTCCTATGGAAAATACTATTCAGCCAGGCTGAATTGAAATTTTCCTATGGAAAATACTATTCAGCCAGGCTGAATTGAAATTTTCCTATGGAAAATACTATTCAGCCAGGCTGAATTGAAATTTTCCTATGGAAAATACTATTCAGCCAGGCTGAATTGAAATTTTCCTATGGAAAATACTATTCAGCCAGGCTGAATTGAAATTTTCCTATGGAAAATACTATTCAGCCAGGCTGAATTGAAATTTTCCTATGGAAAATACTATTCAGCCAGGCTGAATTGAAATTTTCCTATGGAAAATACTATTCAGCCAGGCTGAATTGAAATTTTCCTATGGAAAATACTATTCAGCCAGGCTGAATTGAAATTTTCCTATGGAAAATACTATTCAGCCAGGCTGAATTGAAATTTTCCTATGGAAAATACTATTCAGCCAGGCTGAATTGAAATTTTCCTATGGAAAATACTATTCAGCCAGGCTGAATTGAAATTTTCCTATGGAAAATACTATTCAGCCAGGCTGAATTGAAATTTTCCTATGGAAAATACTATTCAGCCAGGCTGAATTGAAATTTTCCTATGGAAAATACTATTCAGCCAGGCTGAATTGAAATTTTCCTATGGAAAATACTATTCAGCCAGGCTGAATTGAAATTTTCCTATGGAAAATACTATTCAGCCAGGCTGAATTGAAATTTTCCTATGGAAAATACTATTCAGCCAGGCTGAATTGAAATTTTCCTATGGAAAATACTATTCAGCCAGGCTGAATTGAAATTTTCCTATGGAAAATACTATTCAGCCAGGCTGAATTGAAAATTTCCTATGGAAAATACTATTCAGCCAGGCTGAATTGAAATTTTCCTATGGAAAATACTATTCAGCCAGGCTGAATTGAAATTTTCCTATGGAAAATACTATTCAGCCAGGCTGAATTATAATTTTCCTATATAATTGACATTTCCTATGGGAAATAACATTTACATAGGATCCACTGTATCGAATGAGTGGTATGAGGTGAAATTTGTGACTCAATCAGATGTAATCACATGTAAAACAGTTGATTTATGTAAGCTGGTACCATTCCGATGTTCTGGAGCCAAATGCCCTGCTGTTTTCTCCAGACATACAATGTCGTTATGTAAGGAACCGTTCCATGGAACGTGGACTACTTTTTAAAATCCTTATTTTTAAGAAATCCATACAAAATTCCGTCATATAGTTCAATATCCCCTTATCCTTTATTGGATTTCTTTTCTATCCACAAAATAGGAAAATAAAACAGAAAGAAAACAACATCATAAAGACGGTGTAAAGCAAGCAACACACAATAACAAGACAGACGGACAGGCGGACAGCCTGGCAGGCGGGTTGGCTGTGGAACCACGATAAAGCTTTTACAAGACAAATGCTCTCAAAACCCAACAATGGAGAGCGCATGTTTGCTGCAATTTTGACAGTTTGAAGAGAGGATAACAATAGTTGTGCTTCTGTCAAAATATTACAGCCCCGGAGAGTTGTCTGCAAAACGTGTTATCCTGTCATCAGAACCAAACACATGTGTTTTGTTATGATTTGGGTATTTTTTTTATATTTATAGATGTGTGCGGTCTGGTACTTGTTGTTGTGGTAGTACGGCATTAAATGAAAACAAAAATCATATGTTTTCATGCGGTTACATTTTGTTATTGTAATTGTTATGGTATTATAAATGAGAGCACCGCAAAATGCGGAACCTACTACTCTCTCATTTACTCCCCCATATGGGATTAGGTTCTCTCCTGCTTTTGTTGGGTTTGTAGAAATGTTGCTGGTGCAGGTGATTATCTCGAAATCATCTCCTAATTGATTGTTATGACATTCGTTAGGGTCACTAAATATTTATTCAATTATTCGGATTGCATGAGCGAGCAGAAATAAATTACCTGGGAAAGTTTTGAATTTGAATTTAATGTAAATGGCAACAGCTGAGGTCGCCATAAACGGGAAGAGGACAAAATTATTCTATATCTTATATAAAATTCAAGCTCATGTTTATATTAAAAGGGCTTTTAGTAAAGCATGACATTCAAAGTGATTTTATTATTTTAAGGATGTGGAAGTAGAAATGGTGGTAAAAATGTCTATTAAAAAATTAATTCAAAATTGATTTGGAATTCGAGCTGGAATCCTGGAATTTGAAATCAAAATTACCGTCGTAGTTTTGGAAATTTGTTACTTATGTGTACGAAAAGTACTAAATCGTACTATAATCGGTACAGTTTGGATTTGGGTGATCCTATAGAGCGGGAACAATGAAATTTGGAGTCAGAATCACTGTAGGTGTGTGGGAATGGGGTCAGGATTCAGTTTACGAAAATAATACTTATGGGTACTAAATGGTACTATATTTAGTACAATTAAGGATTCAGTTTACGAAAATAATACTTATGGGTACTAAATGGTACTATATTTGGTACAATTTGAATTATAGGTGAACCAATAGAGCTAGAGTCATGAAATTTGGAGCCAGGATCACTGTTGAGGGGTAAGATTGAGATATCTAGGAAGTTTTAGAAATGTGTACTAAATTTGGTACAATTTGAATTGTGAGTGAACCGATAGAGTTGGAATCCTGAAACTTGGATTTGGATCACTGTGGGGGTGTAGGGTATGGGTATGTAGGAAGTTTTAGAAATTTCTGCTAAGTGTACTATGTAGGAAGTTTTGGAAATTCGTACTACTGTGTACTAAATTTGGTACAATTTGAATTGTGAGTGAATCGATAGAGTTGGACTCCTGAAACTTGGATTTGGGATCACTGTGGGGGTGTAGAGTTGGAGTATGTAGGAAGTTTTAGAAATTTGTACTAAGTGTACTAAATTTGGTACAATTTAAATTGTGGGTAAGCGATAGATTTGGAATCCTGAAATTTTGAATTAGGATCACTGTGGAGGTGTAGAATTGGTGTATGTAGGAAGTTTTGGAAGTTTTGTACTAATGTGTACTAAATTTGGTACAATTTTAATTGTGAGTGAACTGATAGTGTTTGAATCCTGAAAAATGGATTTAGGATCACTGTGGGGGTGTTGGTTGGGGTATGTTGGAAGTTTTTGAAATTCGTACTACTGTGTACTAAATTTGGTACAACCGGTAGAGTTTGGACCGATAGAATTGGAATTCTGAAACTTATATTTTGGATCACTGTGGTGTTGTAGGTTTGGGATAAGTAAGACGTTTTTGGAAATTCATACTACTGTGTACTAAATTTGGTACAATTTGAATTGTGGGTGAACCTATGGAGTTGGAATCCTGAAGCTTGGATTTAATATCACTGTCGGGGTGTAGTTTTGGGTTTAGTAGAGAGTTTTGGAAATTCTACTACTAAATTCGGTACAATTTCAATTGTGGGTTCATATATATGTAGATAAAAATGACATTAAAGTTGGTCCCTCAAAAATGCACTGTGTGTTGGGATGCATATATTGAATATACCCAAAGTGGTGCAGGGTATCATATAGTCGGCTTCGTCCGTCTTTACTGCTGCCTTACTGGTTTAATGATCCATTAGGTTTTACCGTAGGTCCATGTTTCTACGTAGTCTCCATACAAATGCCTTGTAGCATTTGTATGAACTGTTTTTTCCACCTCCGTCTGTAGGATCGTATTGTGATCTGGTGGGGAAGTGAAATTTCGGTTATAGCTGAGAGCCATCTGCATAGCATCAGTTACTAGGGGGCGTAATTGCTAGTGTTACGCTATTCCATGAGTCTCTGTCTGGTATCATAGTTTCACATCTTATGACTACTCTTATTACAGGCCTGTACTATATTTTGGTGCGATTTATTGTGTCCGGTGTTGATTCGAAACAGGATTTTTTTTCGACTAAAAAACTAATAAATTTAACACGTTATTCTAGATAAATAAAACCAAGTAAACACGACTATTGGTTTGGCCGGGCTGAACAAAACCTTCACTAAATGATGTACATTCAACATTCCTTAAGTCGATCGGGACATTTTTATGGGGATTATGCACCCCCTTGACCGATTTTAGGTCATCCGCTACACTTTCTAACCCTGGCTTATTTGCCAAATCTTGTTTTCCTGAGGCAAATGTTTACACCATAAAATAAAAATTTGGTCACTTTAGGTTTTGGTTGATTTGAATCTGGGAATATTTACCGATCATCATCTAAAAAGCTTTTCGAAGTATTCGGTCATATCCCCTTCACCGTGTAAAATATGTGATGTTCTGCATATAATAATGGTCTCTAGAGTGACTAGAAAATCGAACAACAAAACCAGTAAGGAAAGTAGTAAAGTCGGACGGGGCCGACTATATGATACCCTTCACCACTGTGGGTATATTCAACAGATAAATCCTAACAGACGTCGAATTTTTGAAGGACCAGTAAAATGAAATTGGATCCATAAACATGTTATTCTGCAACATATACTAAATTTTTTCACTTGGTCAGATACAGGGTAGCTTCAAGCTAGGTTATATTATATTCAATGCGTTGTGCCAAATTTTTGTCAATCGGCCTAACTTTGGGTTTTTGGTGAACCATTTATCTATCGGACGAAAATATATATGGGAGTTATATCTAAATCTGAACCGATATACACAAAAATTAACACACAGCGTTCTGGACCTTATTCAGTACTCTGTGCCAAATTTTGTGCAAATCCAAAGATATATAGGGACTTTGGAGACCCATTTACCTTAAATCGGACGAAAATATATATGGGAGCTATATATAAATCTGACTCGAATTTCTCGAAACTTGGCACACATCATTCTTGACCTAACTCAGTACTTTATGCCAAATTACGTGCAAATCGAAGGATATATAAGGACTTTGGTGCCCCATTTACCTTAAATCGGACGAAGCTATATATGGGAGCTATATCTAAATCTGGACCGATTTTTACGAAACGTAGCTCACATCATTCCGGACCCAATTCAGTACCCTATGCCAAATTTCGTGCAAATCGAAAGCTATATAGGGGTTTGGTGACCCATTTACCTTAAATCGGACGAAAGTATATACGGGAGCTATATCTAAATCTGGACCGATTTTCACGAAACGTAGCACACTTCATTCTGGACCCAATTTAGTACCCTATGCCAAATTTCATACAAATCGAATGATATGTAGGGACTTTGGTGCACCATTTACCTTAAATCGGACGAAACTATATGTGGGAGCTATATCTAAATCTGAACCGATTTTCTTGAAACTTGGCACAAATCATTCTGGACCTAATTCAGTACTCTGTGCCAAATTTCGTGCAAATCGAAAGATAAAGAGGGACTTTGGTGCCCAAATTACCTTAAATCGGACGAATATATATATATGGGAGCTATATCTAAATCTGAACCGATTTTTCCCAATTTCAATAGGGTTCGTCCTTGGGCCAAATAAGTGACTTGTACCAAATTTCATCCAAATCGGATAATAAATGCGACCTGTACTTTTTTTACAATTTAACATTAATTTAATTTATATTTTAAATACAAGATTTAAAACCGCTATAACTTTTGTGCGCAGCATCCGAATTTGTGAACGCGTACATATTTCGAATCAGCATATTTTTCTTAACCTATGTACCAAAAATCATGAATGTGCTCGCAAAAAAATTTTTAAAATTTTTTTTTTATGGAATTTTAAAAGAATTTTGTAATTTCCCATATATTTTACGGGGTCTCCGATCAATAGTTCGTGCTGTTGAATGCGGAATGACAAATTTAATATACACTCCGCCTTATTGTGGAGGATATAAAAATGTTTCTACTCCGGTGAGATTCAAATCCGAGACAAAACCCAGTCGTGCCATATACATACAAATATTAAATAAAGTTTATCATTCTTTTCAAAAATCCACACATTTAATTTTTAAAATATTCCGGTTTTTTTTGGGTCATTGAAAAATTTTTAAACCAAATCCTAGACACATATTTTGTTGTTAAATTCAGTCTGGCAGACCTTTTTCTCTCCATCATGAGTTGGAAATTCATAGGTCCATGAAAAAAATATTCTTTAAAAAATCCACGTCTATTGGATCCTTCAAAAAACACCTTGACACCTTGAGAACACTTCAAGATTTTCTGAGACCTTGAGAAAATGCATATTTCTGCGAGTCCTTAAAAAGTTATTCTTAAAAAGTCCTCGATTATTTAGTCTTGAAAAATATATAATTCAAAATAATCATCACTTATTAGGCCCTTGAAAAACGTATTGGATATTTATGGGGTATGTTGTTTTAGATTTTTCTTCTCTGTTCCAAAACTTAAAATAGTTTAGCTTGACAACACAATAAAATTCAGTTTTCCCTTTCCGATTTTCTATTGTTGCGGTTTGGAAAATGTTTATGTCATTGATTTCCATGCCTTTGTGTCATCGATGTATGAGTGTATGTGTGTGTGTGTTTTACTATAGTTTTGCTTGGTCGGCCTTTTCAGTTGTTGCCTTTTATGTCCTCGTACTTGGCCACGAAAATCATCAGAGTCCAATGGCCATGATAGTGTCTATGAATGTCGTTCGAGTGGAGATATGATGCAGCCATGTGAGAACCATGCCATCCATGCCTCCGAAGAGGATGGTGCTGAAGAAGATGGTGATGATGATGGCAATGATGTTATCCACACACAAACACACTCACATTGGTAAGTGTGTGTGTGAGTGGGTGTTTTGTTTGGTCACACATGAGTGGTTGTCTGTTTGTGTGTGTGGGATGTTATGACACCCGATGTCCTTCAAATAAACAAACAAACACAATGAGAAAGAGACACACACACACAGAAGTAACATACTAGCTACTACCACTACATATCCGCCAGTTAAACAAAGGCAAACTTTTTGACAATGTGTTTGTTTGTTTCCCGTTACTAAACGTTTTATTTGTTTACAAAGCTTATTGTTGTAGTCGTTGTTGTTGTTGTTGTCACTTTCTTATCATTTTCCAAGATCTTCCATAAAAACTTACACACACATTCTCACTCTCGCCAAAATAGTAATAAATATAGCCATCGTGTCCTTACGCAATTGATGATGACCTAATAGCAGCGAGTCCTTCGTCCTATTCAAAACTGAAAATTACATATATTTTGGTATTTGTTTGCTAATACCAACAACAACAACAGCAACAAATAGCCAGCCTATAATAAAATACAATTTTAGCTAAACTTGCCACTTTTGTCAGCGTCATACCTCACTCATCATCCTGGCAAAAATTCTGTGACATTTAGTTGATTTTTATTATCCTTTTTGTTGCTGTTTTTTTTTGTGCTCAGGCAAAGTTGTTTGCATAAGAGATGATTTTTTTTTTTTTATTTTCAAAAAGATGAGGCGTTTCTGGCAAAAAAATGAAATCATACACCATTTAGCCTTGCAAAAAACGATTATCCTTTTGTGGTACTTTTTTATCACAACAGCAACACAACATGAGGATATTTAAAATTTAAATAAGACATTTTGTAAAATATCCAAAAATATAAAAAAAATCGTAATTTCGTCTCGCAGTGTCCTTTTTCTTTTAGGGTTTCAAAAAAAACAAAAAAAAAACATAAAAACTATTTTCAAGGTCGTTGTTCTGCAGACAGCTCGTAATCAATGCCGCCAGAATGGTAGTAATATACGATTTCAACAAATACAACAAATTGATTGGTTTTCGAAACAAATGAGTGTTATCGAGACAATGTTCCGCTTGGCAAGAAGCGTATCCTTTTTCAGTGGAGATTTCATAATAGAATTTTATACTTGTGGTCGGATTTTGTCAATTAAAAGGGTCTACTATAGGCGTGGACTTTTTAAAGAATATTTTTGAGAGGCTCTACCAAAGGCGAGGGGTGGATTTTTTAAAGAATATTTTTGGAAAGGGTCCACAAAAGGCTAGGAGTGGATTTCTTAAAGAATATTTTTGAGAGGTTCGAACAAAGGCGAGGCGTGGATTTTTTAAACGAATACTTTTGAGAGGCTCTAACAAAGGCGAGGCGTGGATTTTTTAAAGAATATTTTTGGAAAGGGTCCACAAAAGGCGAGGCTTGGATTTTTTAAAGAATATTTTTCGAGAGACTCTAACAAAGGCGAGGCGTGGATTTTTTAAAGAATATTTTTGAGAGGGTCTAACAAAGGCGAGGCGTGGATTTTTTTAACAATATTTTTGAGAGGGTCCAACAAAGGCGAGGCGTGGATTTTTTAAACGAATATTTTTGAGAGGGTCTACATAAGGCAAGGCGTGGATTTTTTTAAAGAATATTTTTGAGAGGGTCCAACAAAGGCGAGGCGTGGATTTTTTAAAGAATATTTTTGAGAGGCTCTACCAAAGGCCAGGCGTGGATTTTTTAAAGAATATTTTTGAGAGGCTCTACCAAAGGCCAGGCGTGGATTTTTTAAAGAACATTTTTGAGAGGCTCTACCAAAGGCGAGGCGCGGATATTTTAATTTTACAGAATATTTTTGAGAGGCTCCAACAAAGGCGTGGATTTCTTAAAGAATATTTTTGAGAGGGTCTACATAAGGCGAGGCGTGGATTTTTATACCCTACACAACTATGTTGTCAGGGTATTATAGCTTTTTGCAGCCCCAAGAGTTTGTAACGCCGCGAAATATTGGATTTAAAGTATAGTAAAAGTAAAAGTATACCGATCGTCATATCTCGACTGGCTGAGTCGATCTAGACATGTGTGTGCGTCCGTCTGTCCATTGTAATTTGTAAACACTATACAGGCCACAGTTATGGACCAATCTTCACGAAATTTTGCATGCAGAGCGGGTTCTACCCAATGAAGACCCCTATTGTTTTTGGTAAAGATTGATTTACATTTAGGGGATGAAATGGACCAAAAACGTTATTTTTGTCGGTTTTTCTGGTCGCTCCAGAGGCCGCAATTATGGCCCAATTTTAGCATGGAGAAGGGGATCGGGCCAAAGAATAAGTATGCCTGTTTTGATAAAGATAGGTCAATATTTAGCGGGTCAAATGGACCTTGACTTTTGTGTGAAAAATGACAAAATTTGTATTCTATGGCATATATATTGACTCCTAAAGGACATAGACCCGAGAATTTGGTAGTATATCCAAGAGGAGGGCTTGGCCTTTAAATTGATACAAATTATATTGTCGTATGTATTCGGATGTGGAAGTTACACTTAAATATTTACAGGTGCTTATGTATTCAGATATTATTTAGTAACCCATTACCACACTAGAGGGCGGAATTATAACGCTGATTGCTTTGAAATTTTCCACGAGATTCCAGTTATGATCAAGAACAACGCCTATAATTTTCGGTGATGATCACATAATAATATTGGAATGAAGTGGACCGAAAACTTAATTTTTGTATTTTCTTCGAGTCAATCTATAGGTCACAATTGAAAGCCGAACATCACAACACAACCCACGGTGAAGGGAATATGGACAAGTAATTAGAAGGACTGAATATTAGTAATATTCGGAAAAAATTTCAGTGTAAGGAAAAGGTGCTGTTGACCTCTAATGGGGCAAGAGGGTGCAAATATCACGAAATATTGTCCAGGCTCGGAATAAACACCAGCAGAAAGTTAGAGTTCCGTGGTAGTTGTGTAGGGTATCGTATGGTCGGCCCCGTCCGACTATACTGCTCCGCTCACTGGTTTAAACAATATTTTTGAGAGGGTCTAGCAAAGGCGAGGCGTGGATTTTTTAAAGAATATTTTGGAGAGGGTCTACCAAAGGCGAGGCGTGGATTTTTTAAAGAATATTTTTGAGAGGCTCTACCAAAGGCGAGGCGTGGATTTCTTTAAAGAATATTTTTGAGAGGCTCTACCAAAGGCGAGGAGTGGATTTTTTAAAGAATATTTTTAGAGGCTCTAACAAAGGCGAGCCGTGGAGTTTTTAAAGAATATTTTGGAGAGGCTCTACCAAAGGCGAGGCATGGATTTTTTAACGAATATTTCTTGAGGGGCTCTACCAAAGGCGAGGCAAGGATTTTTTAACGAATATTTTTGAGATGTTCTAAATTAAATGTTATTTTATGTGTATGTTTCTTGTTTTAATATGATTTTTATTATTAAATCCATTTACCCCTTATCAAGCGATTGGCATACTAACCTATTAACGACCTACCACTAACCTTTCGGATTGATTCCCATTGGCATTTGCATTAGTGGGAGCACATTCATCACCCCATACTTTTTTATTATGATGTCACTATCTGTTCCGTATTGCCCCGGCTAATGGTAAATAATGGATACTATTTATGTATCCTCCACCGCTAATGATGAATCTTAAACCGCTGTTTTCCTGCAGGAATTCCTATTCCTTATTGACTGGTGGTTTATTTATTGTCATAATAAAAAATAAACTACCATCAGCAGTTTTTTATATATAAATGTCATTTACAACCTTTTGTGATTGTCATTGAATGCCAAATGGCGTATTAGTTGTCGTTCTTGTCATCGCCATCGTTGACGTTAAGTAAATAGATTAGTGGCGACAGCTGTATGGTCCTGTTCGAAACTACTACTTGACAATGTCAGAAAATTCCCGATGTTATGACAAATCTAATAAGTAGTTGGTTTGGTGTCATAAATATTTACTCTAGGAGAGAAGAGAAAGTGATTGGAAAATTCAGGAAAAATAATAGAAATTGTATTGAAAACAAAGTAAATAAATGTTGGAAAATTACAACATTAACACCACATTGGCCGGAAAATTTTTCACAAGCACTTATAATAAGCGGGACCTTACATGGAGGACCATGTTAAAAATTCAATATTCTTTGAGGTCTATTGGATCCACAGAAGGCGTGGATTTTTTAAAGAAGAATTTTTAGGCCATCCACAGAAGGCGTGGATTTTTTAAAGAAGAATTTTTAGGCCATCCACAGAAGGCGTGGATTTTTTAAAGAAGAATTTTTAGGCCATCCACAGAAGGCGTGGATTTTTTAAAGAAGAATTTTTAGGCCATCCACAGAAGGCGTGGATTTTTTAAAGAAGAATTTTTAGGCCATCCACAGAAGGCGTGGATTTTTTAAAGAAGAATTTTTAGGCCATCCACAGAAGGCGTGGATTTTTTAAAGAAAAATTTTTAGGCCATTTTTTAAAGAAGAATTTTTAGAATTTAAAACTACAACAACAATAGGATTTCCTTAAATTCCAAATAAATCGATAATCAGAATCTTATCATTATTTGTCCTCCTTCCGTTTCCTTCTTGTTTATTTATACATATCTTCCACACAATTAAACCGGATAAAAATAAATAATATAGGATATATACCAGATATATAAATACACAGCCAACTATGCAGGATGACAAGGATTAGAAATTGCATATTAAATGACAAAATACTGTCGGTTGTGGTTGTTGCTACTATTTTCCATTTATTCTTGGGTCAAAGGGTTAATTATATATCATGTCGTGTCATGCATTTGGTGCATGTTCACATTTATTGTGTATGAATGTAATGACATTCTAATCAAATTGAAAGGGAAATGTATTTTCTGCAAGTACCAATTAAATTTAGACTTTTTGTTCGACAAGGTATAATCATGACTATTAAAGCCAGTCAACACCAAATTACAATTAGATACCAATTTGTTTTAAAAAATCCACGCCTCGCCTTTGGTAGAGCCTCTCAAGAAATATTCTTTAAAAAATCCACGCCTCGCCTTTGGTAGAGCCTCTCAAAAATATTTTATTAAAAAATCCATGCCTCGCCTTTGTTAGAACCTCTCAAGAAATATTCTTTAAAAATTCCACGCCTCGCCTTTGTTAGAGCCTCTCAAAAATATTCTTTAAAAAATCCACGCCTCGCCTTTGTTCGACCCTCTCAAAAATATTCTTTAAAAAAATCCAAGCCTCGCCTTTGTTCGACCCTCTCAAAAATATTCTTTAAAAAATCCACGCCTCGCCTTTGTTAGAGCCTCTCAAAAATATTCTTTAAAAAATCCACGCCTCGCCTTTGTTAGACCCTCTCAAAAATAATCTTTAAAAAATCCACGCCTCGCCTTTGTTAGACCCTCTCAAAAATAATCTTTAAAAAAACCACGCCTCGCCTTTGTTAGACCCTCTCAAAAATAATCTTTAAAAAAACCACGCCTCGCCTTTGGTAGACCCTCTCAAAAATAATCTTTAAAAAAACCACGCCTCGCCTTTGGTAGACCCTCTCAAAAATAATCTTTAAAAAATCCAGGCCTCGCCTTTGTTCGATCCTCTCAAAAATATTCTTTAAAAAATCCACGCCTCGCCTTTGTTCGATCCTCTCAAAAATATTCTTTAAAAAATCCACGCCTCGCCTTTGTTCGACCCTCTCAAAAATATTCTTTAAAAAATCCACGCCTCGCCTTTGTTAGAGCCTCTCAAAAATATTCTTTAAAAAATCCACGCCTCGCCTTTGTTCGACCCTCTCAAAAATATTGTTTAAAAAATCCACGCCTCGCCTTTGTTCGACCCTCTCAAAAATATTGCATAAAAAATCCACGCCTCGCCTTTGTTAGACCCTCTCAAAAATATTGTTTAAAAAATCCACGCCTCGCCTTTGTTCGACCCTCTCAAAAATATTGCATAAAAAATCCACGCCTCGCCTTTGTTAGAGCCTCTCAAAAATATTCTTTAAAAAATCCACGCCTCGCCTTTGTTCGACCCTCTCAAAAATATTCTTTAAAAAATCCACGCCTCGCCTTTGTTAGAGCCTCTCAAAAATATTCTTTAAAAAATCCACGCCTCGCCTTTGTTAGACCCTCTCAAAAATATTCTTTAAAAAATCCACGCCTCGCCTTTGTTCGACCCTCTCAAAAATATTGCATAAAAAATCCACGCCTCGCCTTTGTTAGAGCCTCTCAAAAATATTCTTTAAAAAATCCACGCCTCGCCTTTGGTAGACCCTCTCAAAAATAATCTTTAAAAAATCCACGCTTCGCCTTTGTTAGAGCCTCTCAAAAATATTCTTTAAAAAATCCACACCTCGCCTTTGTTCGATCCTCTCAAAAATATTCTTTAAAAAATCCACGCCTTGCCTTTGTTCGATCCTCTCAAAAATATTCTTTAAAAAATCCACGCCTCGCCTTTGTTAGACCCTCTCAAAAATATTCTTTAAAAAATCCACGCCTCGCCTTTGTTAGAGCCTCTCAAAAATATTCTTTAAAAAATCCACGCCTCGCCTTTGTTAGACCCTCTCAAAAATATTCTTTAAAAAATCCACGCCTCGCCTTTGTTAGACCCTCTCAAAAATATTCTTAAAAAATCCACGCCTCGCCTTTGTTAGAGCCTCTCAAAAATATTCTTTAAAAAATCCACGCCTCGCCTTTGTTCGACCCTCTCAAAAATATTCTTTAAAAAATCCACGCCTCGCCTTTGTTAGACCCTCTCAAAAATATTCTTTAAAAAATCCACGCCTCGCCTTTGTTAGAGCCTCTCAAAAATATTCTTTAAAAAATCCACGCCTCGCCTTTGTTAGACCCTCTCAAAAATATTGTTTAAAAAATCCACGCCTCGCCTTTGTTCGACCCTCTCAAAAATATTGCATAAAAAATCCACGCCTCGCCTTTGTTAGAGCCTCTCAAAAATATTCTTTAAAAAATCCACGCCTCGCCTTTGGTAGACCCTCTCAAAAATATTCTTTAAAAAATCAACGCCTCGCCTTTGGTAGAGCCTCTCAAAAATATTCTTTAAAAAATCCACGCCTCGCCTTTGTAGACCTCTCAAAAATATTCTTTAAAAAATCCACGCCTCGCCTTTGTAGACCTCTCAAAAATATTCTTTAAAAAATCCACGCCTCGCCTATGGCTCTGCGTGTCTTTAAAAAATCCAAGCCTCGCCTTTGGTAGACCATCTAAAAAATATTATTTAAAAAATCCACGCCTCGCCTTTGGTAGACCCTCTCAAAAATATTCTTTAAAAAATCCACGCCTCGCCTTTGGTAGACCCTCTCAAAAATATTCTTTAAAAAATCCACGCCTTGCCTTTGGTAGACCCTCTCAAAAATATTCTTTAATAAATCCACGCCTCGCCTTTGGTAGACCCTCTCAAAAATATTCTTTAATAAATCCACGCCTCGCCTTTGGTAGACCCTCTCAAAAATATTCTTTAATAAATCCACGCCTCGCCTTTGGCCCTCGAAAAATATTCTTTAATAAATCCACGCCTCAGTTGGCCCTTTGAAAATATTCTTTAATAAATCCACGCCTCAGTTGGCCCTTGAAAAATATTCTTTAATAAATCCACGCCTCAGCCTTTGGCCCTCGAAAAATATTCTTTAATAAATCCACGCCTTTAATAAATCCACCCCTCAAAAATATTGTATAATAAATCCACGCCTCGCCTTTGGTAGACCCTCTCAAAAATATTCTTTAATAAATCCACGCCTCGCCTTTGGTAGACCCTCTCAAAAATATTCTTTAATAAATCCACGCCTCGCCTTTGGTAGACCCTCTCAAAAATATTCTTTAATAAATCCACGCCTCGCCTTTGGTAGACCCTCTCAAAAATATTCTTTAATAAATCCACGCCTCGCCTTTGGTAGACCCTCTCAAAAATATTCTTTAATAAATCCACGCCTCGCCTTTGGTAGACCCTCTCAAAAATATTCTTTAATAAATCCACGCCTCGCCTTTGGTAGACCCTCTCAAAAATATTCTTTAATAAATCCACGCCTCGCCTTTGGTAGACCCTCTCAAAAATATTCTTTAATAAATCCACGCCTCGCCTTTGGTAGACCCTCTCAAAAATATTCTTTAATAAATCCACGCCTCGCCTTTGGTAGACCCTCTCGAAAAATATTCTTTAATAAATCCACGCCTCGCCTTTGGTAGACCCTCTCAAAAATATTCTTTAATAAATCCACGCCTCGCCTTTGGTAGACCCTCTCAAAAATATTCTTTAATAAATCCACGCCTCGCCTTTGGTAGACCCTCTCAAAAATATTCTTTAATAAATCCACGCCTTTGGTAGACCCTCTCAAAAATATTCTTTAATAAATCCACGCCTCGCCTTTGGTAGACCCTCTCAAAAATATTCTTTAATAAATCCACGCCTCGCCTTTGGTAGACACCTCGAAAAATATTCTTTAATAAATCCCCGCCTTTGGTAGACCATCGAAAATTTTTCTTTAATAAATCCACGCCTCGCCTTTGGTAGACCCTCAAAAACTATTCTTTAATAAATCCACGCCTCGCCTTTGGTAGACCCTCGAAAAATATTCTTTAATAAATCCACGCCTTTGGTAGACCCTCTCAAAAATATTCTTTAATAAATCCACGCCTCGCCTTTGGTAGACCCTCTCAAAAATATTCTTTAATAAATCCACGCCTCGCCTTTGGTAGACCCTCTCAAAAATATTCTTTAATAAATCCACGCCTCGCCTTTGGTAGACCCTCTCAAAAATATTCTTTAATAAATCCACGCCTTTGGTAGACCCTCGAAAAATATTCTTTAATAAATCCACGCCTTTGGTAGACCCTCGAAAAATATTCTTTAATAAATCCACGCCTCGCCTTTGGTAGACCCTCGAAAAATATTCTTTAATAAATCCACGCCTCGCCTTTGGTAGACCCTCGAAAAATATTCTTTAATAAATCCACGCCTCGCCTTTGGTAGACCCTCGAAAAATATTCTTTAATAAATCCACGCCTCGCCTTTGGTAGACCCTCGAAAAATATTCTTTAATAAATCCACGCCTCGCCTTTGGTAGACCCTCAAAAATATTCTTTAATAAATCCACGCCTCGCCTTTGGTAGACCCTCTCAAAAATATTCTTTAATAAATCCACGCCTCGCCTTTGGTAGACCCTCTCAAAAATATTCTTTAATAAATCCACGCCTCGCCTTTGGTAGACCCTCTCAAAAATATTCTTTAATAAATCCACGCCTCGCCTTTGGTAGACCCTCTCAAAAATATTCTTTAAAAAATCCACGCCTCGCCTTTGGTAGACCCCTCAAAAATATTCTTTAAAAAATCCACGCCTCGCCTTTGGTAGACCCTCTCAAAAATATTCTTTAATAAATCCACGCCTCGCCTTTGGTAGACCCTCAAAAATATTCTTTAATAAATCCACGCCTCGCCTTTGGTAGACCCTCTCACTAATATTCTTTAAAAATCCACGCCTCGCCTTTGGTAGACCCTCTCAAAAATATTCTTTAAAAAATCCACGCCTCGCCTTTGGTAGACCCTCTCAAAAATATTCTTTAAAAAATCCACGCCTCGCCTTTGGTAGACCCTCTCAAAAATATTCTTTAATAAATCCACGCCTCGCCTTTGGTAGACCCTCGAAAAATATATTATTTAAAAAATCCACGCCTCGCCTTTGGTAGACCCTCGAAAAATATATTATTTAAAAAATCCACGCCTCGCCTTTGGTAGACCCTCTCAAACATATTCTTTAAAAAATCCACGCCTCGCCTTTGGTAGACCCTCTCAAAAATATTCTTTAATAAATCCACGCCTCGCCTTTGGTAGACCCTCTCAAAAATATTCTTTAATAAATCCACGCCTCGCCTTTGGTAGACCCTCGAAAAATATTCTTTAATAAATCCACGCCTCGCCTTTGGTAGACCCTCGAAAAATATTCTTTAATAAATCCACGCCTCGCCTTCCACGCCTCGCCTTTGGTAGACCCTCTAAAAAATATTCTTTAAAAAATCCACGCCTCGCCTTTGGTAGACCCTCTCAAAAATATTCTTTAAAAAATCCACGCCTCGCCTTTGGTAGACCCTCTCGCCTTTGGTAAAAATATTCTTTAAAAAATCCACGCCTCGCCTTTGGTAGACCCTCTCAAAAATATTCTTTAAAAAATCCACGCCTCGCCTTTTGTAGACCCTCTCAAAAATATTCTTTAAAAAATCCACGCCTCGCCTTTGGTAGACCCTCGAAAAATATATTATTTAAAAAATCCACGCCTCGCCTTTGATAGACCCTCTCAAAAATATTCTTTAAAAAATCCACGCCTCGCCTTTGATAGACCCTCTCAAAAATATTCTTTAAAAAATCCACGCCTCGCCTTTGATAGACCCTCTCAAAAATATTCTTTAAAAAATCCACGCCTCGCCTTTGATAGACCTCCAAAAATAATCTTTAAAAAAACCACGCCTCTTATAGACCTCCAAAAAATAATCTTTAAAAAAACCACGCCTCGCCTTTGGTAGACCCTCTCAAAAATATTCTTTAAAAAAACCACGCCTCGCCTTTGGTAGACCCTCTCAAAAATAATCTTTAAAAAATCCAGGCCTCGCCTTTGTTCGATCCTCTCAAAAATATTCTTTAAAAAATCCACGCCTCGCCTTTGTTCGACCCTCTCAAAAATATTCTTTAAAAAATCCACGCCTCGCCTTTGTTCGACCCTCTCAAAAATATTCTTTAAAAAATCCACGCCTCGCCTTTGTTAGAGCCTCTCAAAAATATTCTTTAAAAAATCCACGCCTCGCCTTTGTTCGACCCTCTCAAAAATATTGTTTAAAAAATCCACGCCTCGCCTTTGTTCGACCCTCTCAAAAATATTGCATAAAAAATCCACGCCTCGCCTTTGTTAGACCCTCTCAAAAATATTGTTTAAAAAATCCACGCCTCGCCTTTGTTCGACCCTCTCAAAAATATTCTTTAAAAAATCCACGCCTCGCCTTTGTTAGAGCCTCTCAAAAATATTCTTTAAAAAATCCACGCCTCGCCTTTGTTAGAGCCTCTCAAAAATATTCTTTAAAAAATCCACGCCTCGCCTTTGTTAGACCCTCTCAAAAATAATCTTTAAAAAATCCACGCCTCGCCGTTGTTAGACCCTCTCAAAAATAATCTTTAAAAAACCACGCCTCGCCTTTGTTAGACCCTCTCAAAAATATTCTTTAAAAAATCCACGCCTCGCCTTTGGTAGACCCTCTCAAAAATAATCTTTAAAAAATCCACGCTTCGCCTTTGTTAGAGCCTCTCAAAAATATTCTTTAAAAAATCCAGGCCTCGCCTTTGTTCGATCCTCTCAAAAATATTCTTTAAAAAATCCACGCCTTGCCTTTGTTCGATCCTCTCAAAAATATTCTTTAAAAAATCCACGCCTCGCCTTTGTTCGACCCTCTCAAAAATATTCTTTAAAAAATCCACGCCTCGCCTTTGTTAGAGCCTCTCAAAAATAATCTTTAAAAAATCCACGCCTCGCCTTTGTTGGACCCCCTCAAAAATATTCTTTAAAAAATCCATGCCTCGCCTTTTGTAGTCCCCCTCAAAAATATTCTTTAAAAAATCCACGCCTCGCCTTTGTTGGACCCCCTCAAAAATATTCTTTAAAAAATCCATGCCTCGCCTTTGGTAGACCCCCTCAAAAATAATCTTTAAAAAATCCACGCCTCGCCTTTGTTGGACCCCCTCAAAAATATTCTTTAAAAAATCCATGCCTCGCCTTTGTTGGACCCCCTCAAAAATAATCTTTAAAAAATCCACGCCTCGCCTTTGTTGGACCCCCTCAAAAATAATCTTTAAAAAATCCACGCCTCGCCTTTGGTAGACCCTCTCAAAAATATTCTTTAAAAAACCCACGACTCGCCTTTGGTAGAGCCTCTCAAGAAATACTCTTTAAAAAATCCACGCCTCGCCTTTGTTAGAGCCTCTCAAAAATATTCTTTAAAAAATCCACGCCTCGCCTTTGTTCGACCCTCTCAAAAATATTCTTTAAAAAATCCACGCCTCGCCTTTGTTCGACCCTCTCAAAAATACTCTTTAAAAAATCCACGCCTCACCTTTGTTCGACCCTCTCAAAAATATTCTTTAAAAAATCCAGGCCTCGCCTTTGTTCGACCCTCTCAAAAATATTCTTTAAAAAATCCACGCCTCGCCTTTGTTAGAGCCTCTCAAAAATATTCTTTAAAAAATCCACGCCTCGCCTTTGTTCGACCCTCTCAAAAATACTCTTTAAAAAATCTACGCTTCGCCTTTGTTCGACCCTCTCAAAAATACTCTTTAAAAAATCCACGCCTCGCCTTTGTTCGACCCTCTCAAAAATATTCTTTAAAAAATCCACGCCTCGCCTTTGTTAGAGCCTCTCAAAAATATTCTTTAAAAAATCCACGCCTCGCCTTTGTTCGACCCTCTCAAAAATACTCTTTAAAAAATCCACGCTTCGCCTTTGTTCGACCCTCTCAAAAATACTCTTTAAAAAATCCACGCCTCGCCTTTGTTCGACCCTCTCAAAAATATTCTTTAAAAAATCTAGGCCTCGCCTTTGTTCGACTCTCTCAAAAATATTCTTTAAAAAAATCCAGGCCTCGCCTTTGTTCGACCCTCTCCAAAAATATTCTTTAAAAAAATCCAGGCCTCGCCTTTGTTCGACTCTCTCAAAAATATTCTTTAAAAAATCCTGGCCTCGCCTTTGTTCGACCCTCTCAAAAATATGCTTTAAAAAAATCCAGGCCTCGCCTTTGTTCGACCCTCTCAAAAATATTCTTTAAAAAATCCTCGCCTCGCCTTTGTTCGACCCTCTCAAAAATATTCTTTAAAAAAATCCAGGCCTCGCCTTTGTTTGACCCTCTCAAAAATATTCTTTAAAAAATCCACGCCTCGCCTTTGTTCGACCCTCTCAAAAATATTCTTTAAAAAATCCACGCCTCGCCTTTGTTCGACCCTCTCAAAAATATTCTTTAAAAAATCCACGCCTCGCCTTTGTTCGACCCTCTCAAAAATATTCTTTAAAAAATCCACGCCTCGCTTTTGTTAGAGCCTCTCAAAAATATTCTTTAAAAAATCCACGCCTCGCCTTTGTTCGACCCTCTCAAAAATACTCTTTAAAAAATCCAAACCTCGCCTTTGTTCGACCCTCTCAAAAATATTCTTTAAAAAATCCAAACCTCGCCTTTGTTCGACCCTCTCAAAAATATTCTTTAAAAAATCCAGGCCTCGCCTTTGTTCGACCCTCTCAAAAATATTCTTTAAAAAAATCCAGGCCTCGCCTTTGTTCGACCCTCTCAAAAATATTCTTTAAAAAATCCACGCCTCGCCTTTGTTCGACCCTCTCAAAAATATTCTTTAAAAAATCCAGGCCTCGCCTTTGTTCGACCCTTTCAAAAATATTCTTTAAAAAATCCACGCCTCGCCTTTGTTCGACCCTCTCAAAAATATTCTTTAAAAAAATCCAGGCCTCGCCTTTGGTAGATCCTCTCAAGAAATATTCTTTAAAAAATCCAGGCCTCGCCTTTGTTCGACCCTCTCAAGAAATATTCTTTAAAAAATCCACGCCTCGCCTTTGGTAGAGCCTCTCAAGAAATATTCTTTAAAAAATCCACGCCTCGCCTTTGGTAGAGCCTCTCAAGAAATATTCTTTAAAAAATCCACGCCTCGCCTTTGGTAGACCCTCTCAAGAAATATTCTTTAAAAAATCCACGCCTCGCCTTTGGTAGACCCTCTCCAAAAATATTCGTTTAAAAAATCCACGCCTCGCCTTTGGTAGACCCTCTCCAAAAATATTCTTTAAAAAATCCACGCCTCGCCTTTGGTAGAGCCTCTCAAGAAATATTCTTGAAAAATCCACGCCTTTGGTAGTCTACGGAAAAATATTCCAATCTATTTAGTCACCCCGCCCTGGTTATAAAAATCCATCCAAATACTCTTTTTTTATAAATTACAACTCTAACCTTTATTCAGCGCTAATGATTTACAATTACAAGCTCTAACTTTGCTTTTGCTTGCCCATTCACGAAACTAGTCTAAGGTGTAATTTAGTAAGTCCCCCAGCTGCCACTAAAACACAAGGACTCCCAACTACCGAACAACAAGAAACAATCATTATCACAATTACTATGCAGTTGTCCAGTACCACCATTACTGGGCTGGTGGAGACAGCCACCTCGTAGATAATCTAAATAAAAATCGAAAAAAGAAAATCAGTTTCCAAGTGAATATTTCTCTGTTTTGTGGCTAGCCAATGGCATAGAAAAAGAAAACGAATTTATTTTGTTGCATACTTTTAGGCAGTTTGTATTTTTTAAAAGGGGAAATATCAAAGGCAACAATAGCTGTTAACACACATACACTTACTCACACCTTCACACACATCTCTGCTGTCATAGAAAATATTCATATGTGATTTCTGTTTCTATTGGCCACCCCTGGTGTTTGTTTGGCCCCCCTCCAATAAAAATCACTGTCAAGTTCAGGGTTAATTAAACTAGAAGTCGTTGGGTTTTTTCCCCGTCTCAAACCAACACAACACACACATATTGTGAGAAATGAAAGAACATGAAAGAGAGAGAGAGAGAGAGGGAGAGTGTGTGAGACGCCAGCCAAGAATGCAAATGATGATGATGACCGGCACGTGGATAGTTGCTGTTGTTGCTGTGTGTGAGTGTTGGGGCCTCAAGGCAATTCAATGTTTGTGAGAGAGTGTGCCGCTATATATGTGTGGGTAAATGACATTGCATGACGACAAAGTGCAATGCGGACGTCATTATTGATGTAACAACCTAACAACAACAACTAGAAATAAATAAACAAAAAAAACTAAAAACATTAAAAAGCTCCTCCAAGCCCCCTTCCCCCGAAAAAGGATTTCATAACATTGATAGTTTTGGTCATTTCGACTATTAGGAAAGGCACAGAAAGAAGCAAGAGGAAGGAGGTGTGCTCAGGAAGTAGGTTAGTTTATAAAGGAAATTGTTTTTTGTTTTTTGCTTTGCTTTCTTTCCTCTATTTTCGATTTCGTTTTCTAGGCCACACCAAAAGATAACAACAACAATGGATTGATTATATGACCAAGTAGGCTGTTGGGTTATCGCAAGGACCGGCTGTTATGGTGGCCATAGGCAAAAAAGGATATGTTTCATTCTTAGTAAAGAATGAAGATAGTTTCAAACAGATAAAAGAAATAAATAAAAGTGTGATGACTTCTAACATTTAAAAATTCACTTTCAATACATGAAAAAATTGATTAAAAAATACTACGAAAAGAGGTGTCCACAAATTATGTATTCATCCCTCGGGTGGTGTTGTGTTTAAATACACGTGGGAGTCTTGTTTGGTAATCGATTTGTGCAGTCCCTACAAATGTGGTATATACTACTAATGTGTATTGTTTGAAAGTTTATAAAAAGTTCAAACTGTTTATTTACTACAAATTCTACGATTTCTTCCATACTTTAATAACAGTTTGATTGATCGATTTGAATTCCGGTCATCGCAAGGCTTAGTAAAAAACGACGGCTTCATTGGCTAAAATGTTATTTTCTGACGCTTCAGTAATCACCGGAGTCTACAGCTAAATTATTTTCATCTAATAGCGTGACTTGCTCACACAGATTATTGATGAGATCTCAAATGATTACAGCAGTAAATACTTCCTGAGAGCACAATGCCGGTGGACGATTTGTTGCAGTATTTTCTAAAGATCTAACCTCCGATTGCCACTTTGCTTTTAACGCTCAACGGAACATTAAATTCAGAATCGTCTTCATTATTTGCTATAGTCAGGTTGCCTCTAGATTCCTGCAATGCAGTTTGGTGATTCTAATAACTGCATCAGAATCGTCGCCGTCGGGACATAGTTTCTATGGATCTATACTAGGATTTATGGTCCGATTTTTGGTGGATGAAATTATCTATAAGGAGTAAAGCATTTAATTTTTCCTTCCATGTTCAAAAATGAATACACAATACAAATATGACAGAGGTACTTAAAAGAATGTAAGCGGTCAAAACAAAAATATTCCGAACACTATCCCTATTTCCACAGACAAGCTGATATATTTACATTTTCTTTTAAGCTTCTCGAATCCTCGCTCTCCCAATTTTGAAGACTACTGCGTTGGACGCTGAAATATGTCTTCTATTATGAACTCGCTGTCCCATGATTCCTAAAGAGGACAACGTTGCACAAAATGTACACCTTACCCCTGTTTATGGACATACTTAGCATGGGAAACCTGTCTAAGCCTATCACAAGTAGATTGGTACAAACATCTTCTCTGTGGAAACTTCTCAATTCTTCCCTACCAGTGTCTTGTTTTGTATCCTCTAAGAAAGACACCGGATTTCTATAATTTAAAACCAGTAAGCGGAGTAGTCAAGTCGGATGGAGCCGATCATATGATACTCTACACAACTACCAGTGAGCTCTAAATCTTTGCGGATCTATATTCCAAGCTTGGGTAATATTTTGCATTATTTTCACCCTATTGACCGATTAGAGATCAACAGTTCCTCTCTATCGCACAAATCTTGTTCATTTGAACCGCTGAATATTTACCCGTCATTATCCAAAACAGCCATTCAAATTGGCCAGATCGCCTTCCGCATGAAAAATTTGAAAAACAAAGTTCTTGGAACAATTCATCTCCGAAATTGCAAATTATCATTACCGACAATTTAAGGGCGTCATCTTTGGCCATAATCGGAACTTCATGTAAAATTAAAAAAGTGATTTGCGAGACCTTTCAATCCGGTATATATTTAAGTATAACTCCTACATCCGATTACATACACCAATATAATTGGTATTTAAAGGTCAACTCCTCCTCTTGGATATACTGACAACTTTTTCGGTCTATGTCCTTCAAAAGTAAACTAATATATATATATATATATATGCCATAGAATCCAAAATTTGACATTTTTCACACAAAAGTCTCGGTTCGTTTGATCCGCTAGATATTGACCAATTTTTGTGAAAATTTTCGTGGTGTTCCGATCATAATTGTGGCCTTTACAGCGACTAGAAAAACAGACAAAAATAATGTTTTTGGTACATTTGATTCTTTAAATATTTACGGATCATTACCAAAAACAATAAGGGTCTTTTTTGATCAGAACCGAACCTAGATGCAAAATTTCTACCATATTGGACCATAACAAATTATAATGAACAGACGGACGGACACACATGTCTAGATCGCCTCAGTTAGTGGAAATATTATAATCGTTATACTAACATGTAGGACATGGCGGCGTTACAAATTCTTGGGCCATAAAAAGCTATAGTACCCTGACAATATAGTTGTGAAGGTTTTAAATATCCTTCTTCCTCACCAGTCTGAGTTTAATTTGCCCCCATGGAAGAGCAATGTTTCTAGGCTCGTTGACGATTCAGTCTGTATCAGTTAGTTCCCTTTAAACTCGCAGTATGCCAAGTCTACAGGGTCCCTTCGTAGTTGATTCAAGATCTCATTGTTGACCCGTCCTTTATTGCAAATCTCTTTGCTTCGTTTGCTGAACGCACTATTGTGGTCAGACTCCTTGAAACCGAATGCGTATGATAATGGTTCCTTTCCAATTTTTGCTGTCATCTTCCCCTTTTGTGTAGTCGATCGTTTCTGTTTCTGTTGGTATTAGAAGACTTTACGGTAGATTAGCAGATGGCACTCACATTCTAGTATCAGGAATCACCTATGCCGTTCTTAGTCGGTGGATTCTCGTGATGGCAGTTTTCTTTGACATTGGGGTTGTCGCTGCTTCCTCTTTTCCCCCTTGGAAGGTTTGCTGCAGGCCAGACAATGCCTAATCCTCTTTGCTCTTCCGAACATGTGGGGTAAGGTCAAGGTTATTCTTGGCATCTGCATGCTGTTCATTTTTGATTCTCCGGTTCGTCATAGCCAGTTTTTGCAGTTGTATCTCAAGTAATTTCATCTTTTTCGTCGTTAGTAATGTCCTTCCTCAGATTTTCCATCATATTATATGCCTCTTCACCTTTCCGGAAATCCAAGACAGTTATGTCGGTTTTACAATCGATGTTTGAGTTTTAGTTCGAATTAGTCTTGAAATTCTTAATTTAATTTATGTTCCTAATTTAAAACGCAGACATGGCTTTATACACCTCTGAACGGATAGGGCTATCGAATGCGGCTTTGTAGTCGAAAAATACGTGTGACATAACTTTCGTTCCATAAGCCGTGTTTAAAAAAGATTTCCAGGCGCGTCCGTCATTTGCGGAGTTTTAATTCGAAAGACCATATTCGGCAATGTTGTTTTCCACTGGATCTTTCCATCTTATTCGTGGCCTTCCCCTTCTGCGTGAACCATGAGCTGGTTCGCTTTTATATGCCTTTTGGGCTGGGGCATCTTCATCCATTCTCAGAACATGACCTAGCCAACGTAGTCGCTGCAGCTCAATACCTCTAATAATGCCGATGTCCGAGAATAACTGTACAACTCATGGTTCATTCGACAGCGATATTCACCGTCAACGCAGATCGGCCCATAGATCTTTCAGGGCATTTTTCTCCCAAACTCTCCAAGAGCTGCCCCATCTGCTTGCTTCAGATCCATATAACACCACGGGTAGTGTCGGCGTCTTGTAGAGTGTAACGTAGGTCTGGCGGGAGGTGGTCTTGTTTCTAAACTGCTTACTTAGGCCGTAATATCATATGTTGGCCAATACTATCCTTCTCCGAATTTCAAAACTGATGTCATTCGTTTTATTGATGTCGGTACCATATTATATAAAATAATTGACTACCTCGAAGCTATAGTTCTCAAGTTTCACATTTGGTCTGTGTCTACTGGACGTCTTGCGCGTTGATACCATCAGCTTCGTCTTCTCGCCGCTTACTGGCAAACTCCTTCTCAATTTGTTCAAAGGTGGCTGATACCGCTCTCAATGTTCGACCCATTATGCCGATGACTCTCTGTACCCAAAACAACATGTGTTGTTTTTGGGTATTTCGATTCACATTTGCTTCTCGTATCATCTTTTTCAGCAGGATGTTAAGAAGGTCACACGACAAACTGTCACCTTGTCTGAATCCTCGTTCGGTATTAAAGGGCTCCGAGAGGTCTTTTCCGACTTTAACTGCTGATTTTGTGCCAGTTAAAGTTATCCTACATAACGGTATTAATTTTGCAGGAATGCCAAACGCAGAAGTGGCTTTATACACCTCCGAACGGATAGGGCTGTCGAATGCGGCTTTATAGTCGACATATACGTGGAATGTGTCGATGTGGGTTTTTTCCAGGATTTCGTGGGTTTTTTCCAGGATTTGGCGCAGAGTGAAAATCTGGTCAATGATGGATTTGCCAGGTCTGAAGCCGCATTGGTATGGTCCAGTAATGTCATTGACCATTGGCCTCAGTCATTCACACAGCACGCTGGATAGCACATTAAACGTGATGGGAAGGAGACTTATTCCTCTATAGTTGGTACATATCGTCTTATCTCCTTTTTTGTGCACGGGACACAGGATGCTGAGGTTCCAATCATTGGGCATACATTCCTCTTGCCAAATTGTACTAATCAGCTGGTGCATGATCCTTTCCAGTATCTGACCAGTAGTTTTGAATAGTTCGGCTTGTAACTCATCGGCACCTGCTGCTTCGGCTTGTAACTCATCGGCACCTGCTGCTTTATTATTCTTGGCTAGGTGGTATACACACTATACCATCACCTGGGTATCCTCTTCCCCGCTACTATTTGATACCAGAATTTGTCTTTGGCTAAAAACTTTGGTAACCACACTTCTTTTCAATCCATTTTAATATGCTATTATATTCGTCATGAAGGCCCAGCCTTCTCTTCTGGTTCTCTTCTCAACATCACTACAGCTATTAAATTGTCTACAATATGTAACAAATACAGGTCGGATTTTAACCGGTCAGTAGTAAACCACACAAAATACATGTACATTCGTTTAACAATGGGACTGCTGGCCTTGGACTCGTAACAAAAACGTGACGATTCATTAAGATAAACAAATCTAACCAACAAATAATGTCATATAAAGATAATTTCGGAATACCAATGTTGGCGCCCAAATGCTATTAGAAAATCGCATTTTTAATCTACCTTTATCTTTAGGATTTTGTTTTGTGAAATCTAATGATTTTGAATGAGTGTGACTTTCGTTATGATGAAGAATCAGCTAATAAAAGTTACTCTGCGTTAATACCGTCCATAGAACGATAAATTGATTTTCGAGTTTATGAGAAGATTGGTGTTCCATACACGTGTATTATTCATTGTATTGCTTTATATAATTGCATAAAGTGGGTGGGTTGGTGAAAATAAGAAAAACAAAAGACATTAGATATTATTTTTAGACAATTAATACAATAAAAAAATTTCAAATTAATCAGCAATGTGGGTCATCGTGATATATTTCCGATAACAACTATATCGTTCATGTAAAACGTGTGACGCTCTTTCAAGGTTATGCTAAGTAAAAGTGGCCGATAAATTAAAAGGGAATTCGCGTTTCCATTTAACTTATCGGACTTTAGTATTTCTTTGGTTGAGGTTTATAATGTGAACTCATGGTCATTTTAAAGAATATACCCTTTGAATATCCATTCGAATTCATATTTCTCATCCAGGCACATATAAATCACATGAAACACCTAATTAAGAGTTTTTTTAGGTGGGCACATTTCGAACAATTGCATTTTGCTCCAGTTCAAGCAAGTTATAAATAATGGACCCTGTGAATATCCCTTTACTCACATCTGCAAATTGTTCTGCATTCATATTTGTGGTAGTTCTTTATTCCGATTTGGCAAAAATAATTCTGATGGCAGAATTCATACAATTTGAATACGAAGCGATTTAAATAATTTGGACTGTATACACAATTTAGTACTGTACACAAATTTAGCCTCTTCTCTATATTGAAAAGCTCATAACATTACCAAAAATTTGAATATTTAAGATTTTTCTTTTGATATGTGTTGTCCATAATCAGGTCTTGACATATGAAATCCAAATTATTTATATCTACTAACTGCATATTAAATATAAGCTCTAAAACATTTTGTTGCCTGTGGGCAACATTGGGCCACAAAGGGTTAAGAATCAACATGAACTGAATCGAAAGTATGTATTAACATTGGTCTACTTTTCATGACCTTTGCACACAATTCTAAAATATCCGCTTCCGGCTCCTCATTGCAAGCAACTAAATAGCGCATACCAAATAAAAACCTCAAACCCCAGGGAGTGCCTTCGTCCGACACCTTGGACGTCTCAAAAAATAATAAAAAATGACGCAGAACCAAACAATTGTATGCCGTAAACTTTTATAAAAGATACAACAAATCTTTCCATCCAATTAAAAAGTAACTAAATTTTTATTTCAAGAAGATAAAATTTTGCAGCAACAAATCGATTATCGCAGGGGCAGTTCATACGTCCCCAAGTGGACTAATAATGGTAAAAATATTGTTTTTTGTTGATCTACTGCATGGAATTATATCTTATCGTAAGATTTGTTGTTAATTTGTGATATTAATGAGTCCAATTGTGTTTTTTTGTTTCCTTCTTTTGTTGTGATAAACAATCTGTCGTCCAATTCTCAGTCTCAATAGTTTCAATACAGTCCAGATAAATCGATTTCAGTTTATACCAGTTTTAAGAAGCGATCGGTAGGCAACGAAAAAAAAAGAATTCAATTTTTTTTCATATTATACAATTGTGTTAGAAAAAAAATGAGGATGGTGTAGTTCCTCAAATAATTTCCGGCTTACTAGTAAAAACCGCTTTTTAATCGAAAAAAAATATTGTGGGGGAATAGTGAGTGAAGTGCAAAAATTATTTTCAAGATTGAGGTAAGTTTAGCAAACATTCTGTCTTTTAGATAAAAAATATCGCAGAATTAATAACATCCAACATTTTATGAAGTCATTTGACAAAAGCTGCTGATCTTCCTGGATGACCTTATTAATAGGCGTTGATTTATAAGGAACCCGGGGAGGAACAATGTTGTAAATTGCAAATTAAGAATAAATATTTAGTATCCGTGTGCAATTCATTTTGGTGTATTTTTGATATCTTTCGATTTCGACATACAAAATTAATATAAATTATTAGTGTGGATCACTCGACTTATGGATCGATGAAGTACGCAGTGTACGACATCGTGTGAACTCTAGACTACATGAACATCGAAATTTTGAACGCATAACACAGTCCATGCTGTAAGGTACTTAAATTAATTTTGGAAAGCTACTTAGATTACATATGATTATCGGGTATGTTCTGGAACTCACGGCGTGTTCGTTTCACTTCACACATATACTTCACCGCAGAAGTTACCTCCTGTTCTGCATCTCATGTGAATTGAAATTTTCGAACTGCGACAAAAATAAACGTCGACATGGTACTTTGCAGAAATAGTGTTTCCATACAATATAAGCTGTATTCGTTTTTAAAATTGTTTCTGTTATTTTTTAGTAATTTCGCAAATTCTAACGATAATTTTATTATTATTTTTTAATATTTTATTATTCGCAACATAAAATATATGTATGAAAGACTCGTTAATAGCATTAATTTGTTGATTGATTTAAGGGGAACATTTGGTAACCCTATCGTGTACGATCTTTTTGCAAATCAGCTGTTTGTGTCAAGCGAGAGATTCATTCGGAATAAATGCAACACAAACCTAATTATCTATTTAAAATAGGCTTTTTATGACGTTTCATCAATTTTGTGATTTTAAACAAAGTATACACAATAATAACCGGTTAATCTATCATCATGTGCATTTTTTCATTTCAAAAGTAATATTCTTTTATATAGAAAAACATGAATACACCCGACTCTCACTATGAAAATGTAAGTGTAAAGTATACACCTCAAATGGGTGTTAAGTGTGTTACAGAACACCTCGACGTGTGTTCGATATACTTCGGCCGTTGAAGTGAATGCCAGAATATGCCTGTATATTTTTAAGTAACACCCTGCCGAAAGAAATTATTAAAATTTGGACATAACCTGCATCTGTGTCCCATTTATAACAGTGGATCACTCGACTCATGGGTCAATGAAGAACGCAGAAAACGATGAAGAACTGCAGGACACAGGTATATCTTTAATATCAGTGTCCGATTAGTTTTTATGTGATATCCTTGTGATATCCGATTTAATTAATTTTAGATTGCTGCTTGGACTACATATGGTTGTGAGTTGTAAGACTATGCTAAATAAGTTGCTTAAATAATCGATTTTATTGAAATGTGTTTTAAATACATATTATATTACTGGATTCGGATTTGTGTCACCCAACAAAACATTTATAATTCACAATATTAATAGTAAATTTTTGCCTTGTAAGGGCAGTGATCATTTGAATTAAATTTTAAGTGAGTTATTTATACTTTTTCGAGTCGAGCTTAATGATCTAAGTTTTGCAATGAAAAGGAAAGCCAGGAGAAGAAGCCATGTACCCACCATTATGCGACGCGTTTCGCCGTTGGTTATTATTTCGCCCTGATGCTAACATTGCATATGCAAATTAAATTCAAATTTGCCAATGTTCGACATTTGTCTTCTTTCTAGAAACAGTCCTTTTTAAAGCAGATTTTTTTGTTGTAGCGATGGCTAATTTATCCACAACACCTTGTTTAGTATTTGGAACGATTTATAAAATCTAAAAACATAGCAATGTACAGCTGGGTCGAAATTTGTATACCCTCCACCACTCAAAAGTCGAACGACCTCGATATATTTTAAATAGTGCTCTTATATGGGGGATTATACGAACTTTTTTGATCTGTTTTCCAAAAAAAAAAAAAAACAAAAAACAAAAAATGTTTTAAGTTCCAAGAACCCGAAATGTAGAATTACAGAAAGAATTCGGTTGTCGATAATTTATAGTAATATATTACGTAGCGCCTAAAATTATGCTATTTTATAAAACACTCAAAAAGAAGCAGAACCTTTTGTCAATGTTAATATGTATACAATAAACAAGACAATTGAAATAAAATGAGATAAGACGAAGAAAAAAAGCAATTATACAATTGTAGATTCCTAAAGGTTGTTGTAACCTACAGCAGGAGGTTAAATTTTTTTTAATTATTTATTTCTGCGTGTTATAATTTAAGAAAAAAAGAAAACAGAAGGCATTCTTCGAAATCTGTACAAGATCAGCAAATGACAACATGTGTATATCAAAAACAGATCAGTATATACATATTCAGAGGAATATGGATTCGCTACACCTTGGCTGCGTTCCTAGATGTCGAAGAAGCGTTTAGTGGCGGGAAACCGGAATCTATCCATTCTGCAATCGAATTTACAGGTTTATTCTCAACTGCAATTGATAGAGTGATAAGAAGATGAATCGTAAATTCGTACATTGAAGTTAGTTTCGCACGGAAATGTGTCAATAGATGAATACCTCTGGTGAGTCTTGTTAATCAGTGGTAAATTTCTGCTAAACATATCCCACACAATGCAAATGGCCTTGGGTTAAACCCCATCAAACTAAACAGTTCGCAACGATCTTTATATAATAGGAATAGAAGGTGTTCCTGTGGAAGTCATAAAAAGAGTCCAGTATTACTTTTTGGAGGACACCAATAGGTCCTCTAATATAAAATCAAAAGATCTTATAAAATACTAAATGTCTTTTTATATGTCATTTTAAAGAAGCCAATAGGTTCTTTAATAGAAAGCCACAGGATATTCTTATGGAAGACCAAAGGGACTTCTTATAGAAGTCTAAAGGAACTTCTCATAGATGTTCATAGGCACTTCTTCTACAAGACAAAAAGGTCTTGAAAAAGTCCAAAAGGTATTCTTATAGAAGACCAAATCGTATTCTTTTCTTATACAAGACCAAAGGTCTTCTTCATATATGTCTTTTTGGAGAAGACCAATACGAGTACTAATAGAATACGTCCTCTAATAGAAGACCTCCTTAAAGAAAATCTAAAGTACTTCTTATGGAAGATAGAATTCCAAACTTATAGAAATCCAAACTGTCTTATAGGACACCAAAAGATTTTCAGAGAGAAGACCAAAACGTTTTCTTATAGAAGAACGAAAGGACCTTTTGGTCTTCGATAAGAAATCCTACGCCGAAAGGTGATTTTATAAATTAAATCTTCCCACTAAAAATTATAAATATTAGTCCACTTTTAACAGAAGTCCCCATAGAACGCTTTATTCCAAATATCAATATTTGGAGGACTTTTTTAATACAAATTGGTTCTAATATTATTTTTTAGTTCACCATGGGATGTCAAATCTTACCAAAAATTATCAATATTGGCCCAGGTTTCAGCGGCCCCCATAGTAGAATCTTAGTTGCAGTCAGAATTTTTGTTTGGGTTTCTGTGAATAAATTACTACTTTTACTAGTATTACTTGGCAAGTTAGTGAAATGTACATGTATTATTCTTGTTATCGTGATTGTTAAGATGTTCTTGTTTTATTTTATAGTCGAGGATTTTCGAATTATTGTTTATTATAAGTGTAATTATGAGATTTTGTAGACGGGCAATTTCTTAAATGTGGTCTGCGGACTTTGAAATTAATGTGAATAAATAAATTATAATGGTACCACTCGCTATGTTCGGTATTTTGGGCACGTTTTCCAACCGATATAAACAGCACCGACCCATTTTCGGTATGTTAAGGGCTTTATACGCACCTATGTGGCTGTTATTACGTATCGAGGTTTCTTGAAAATGATCAATATAAGTCCATGTTTTGACATAGCCCCTATATAAGGATAACGCCCATTGTTATTTTTTAAGGTATTAAACGCATTTTCCTATTGTAGTAGCTGTTACAACACATATTTACCGAAAATTTTATATATAGGACAAGGTTTGGATATAAACCCATACATAAAGTCCCGACTCATTTTTATACCCTTCACCACACTGGGGTACAGGGTATTATGTCTTTGTGCATATGTTTGTAACAGACAAAAGGAAACGAGATAGACACATGGTTCCTTTTGAGAATATGCGTAGAATCACTTTCTAAGTCGATTTATGCATGTCCGTCCGTCCGTCTGTGCATGTTAAATTGTAAACAAAGTACAGGACGCATTTATGATCCGAATTGGATGAAATTTGGCATAGGTCACTTATTCGGCCCAAGGACGAACCCTATTGAAATTGGGAAAAATCGGTTCAGATTTAGATATAGCTCCCATATATATATATATATATTTAACCGATTTAATGTAAACGGTCCCTATATATCCTTCGATTTGAACGAATTTAGGTCTAGAATTATGTCTGCCAAGTTTCGTGAAAATCGGCCCAGATTTAGATATAGCACCCATATATAGTTGCGTCCGATTTCATGTAAATGGTGCACCAAAGTCCCTATATGTCTTTCGATTTTCACGAAATTTGGCATAACGTACTGAATTGAGTCTAGAATGATGTCTGCCAAGTTTCGTGAAAATCGGTCAAGATTTAGATATAGCTCCCATATATAGTTTCATCCGATTTCATGTAAATGGTGCACCAAAGTCCCTATATATCCTTCGATTTGCACGAAATTTGACATAACGTACTGAAATGAACCTAGAGAGATGTCTGCCAAGTTTCGTGAAAATCGGTCAAGATTTAGATATAGCTCCCATATATAGTTTCATCCGATTTCATGTAAATGGTGCACCAAAGTCTCTATATATCCTTCGATTTGCCAGAAATTTGACATAACGTACTGAAATGAGCCTAGAGAGATGTCTGCCAAGTTTCGAGAAAATCGGTCCAGATTTCTATATAGCTCCCATATATAGTTTCGACCGATTTCATATAAATGGTGCACCAATGTCGCTATATATCTTTCCAGATTTAGATAAAGCTCCCTTTTATTATAGATTGATTTTAAGTAATTGACGCACCAAGGAACCAATAGGCTGATAGGAACAAAACGTTCTGAATTTACTATAACCTAACCTGTGACATGTTTGTTTGAAATCGCTTAATATTTGGATAGAGCTTCCATATATATTTTCGCCCGATTTCAAGCAAATTGGGCATCAAACTCCTCATGTAGTCAGATTGACATCAAATTTTGCACAACTTACAAAATTAAGCATAGAATTACGTAGTTGCGACATAGCCCAACCGATGACCTATTTATATTTGTTTGAAGTCGATTTACATACTTTATGGATAGATCTAGGTAGATTCACATTTAGATAAATATCACATATATTATTTCATCCAATTTAATGTTAATAGTCTTGTTAGTGGTGAAGGGTATCATATAGTCAGCCCGTCCGACTTTACTACTTTCCTTACTGGTTTTTCATTCCATTTGTAAACATTTTTCATTCCATTTGTAAAAGGTTTCATTTAATTTGGAATAGGTTTCGTTTAATTTGGAAAAGGGTTCATTTAATTTGTAAAATGTTTCATTTAATCTGGAAATGCTATATATGCCTTTTGAGCTGGGGCATCTGCAGCCATTCTCATAAGTCGCTGCAGGTCGATACGTCTGACAATGCCGATGTCCGAGAATAGAAGGTATAGCTCATGGTTCATTCGACGGCGATATTCACCGTCAAAGCAGATCAGTTCAATCGGATAGATCATTCAGAGAATTTGTCTATCAAACTCTCCAAGAGCTATATCATCTGCTTGCGCAAGAACCCATCCTTCAGATCCATATAACAGCACGGATAGTATCAGCGTCTAGTAGACTGTGACTTTGGTTTGGCGGGAGGTGGCCTTGTTTCTAAATTGCTTACTTAGACGATAACAGTATCTGTTGGCCAACACGATCCTTCTCCGAATTTAAAAACAGATGTCATTAGTTTCATTTATGGCGGTGTCAAGTTATATAAAATCTTTTACTACCTCGAAGCGCGTTGATACCATCAGGTAGGTCTTTTCGCCATTTACTGTCAGTAGGTTAATGTTTAAAAAATGCGCCCCACTCAAATGTACCATTTAATTTTCCGCATATTGGAGGTCCTATCGCCCATTTTCCAAATTAAGTTTCTTTAATTTGCAACATTATTCTTTTACAGATCATGTAAGAGACCAAATTCCCATTTTCTAATATTTTACTCCCCCTTTTTGTAATTTTTGGATAACAAAACGGCAACACTGTGCGAAATCAACACCACCTATTGCTCTCAGCTGTTATTAGATAAAATAACGATAAAAGCAAAAACAATTCACCCCAAACATTTCGATAACACATGGTTGGTGACTCGCTCTCTCTCTGTCATCATTCATGCCACATCGATTACCACAGAGTGAGAGAGAGCCACCAAAGAAGAAAACAATAACAATAGCAACCGATTATTCGATTCAATCTGAATCACAAGAAAAAGAAGAAAAAAAAAACACAGACAAAAAGCACACAGGCAGGCAATAACAAAAAAACCGATTTAACCAACACAGTTTGTTTTAGTTGTCAATTTGACATCGGCGACGACGTTTCTGTGTGGTTTTTTCGTACGTACTGCGTACGTTTCTTGTTTGTAAAAGAACAAACGAACGGCAGGCAGTCAAACAGAAGTGTTTTTCAAAAAACGGCAACGATTTTTTAGTTATTTTTCTATGTGTTATGTTGTGTTTTCGGTTTGCGTTTTTTCTCCGTATTTCTGAGTTTGCGTTTCGTTGCGAAGTGGAAGAAGAACTTGACTTCTGGAAATTATAATAAAGAAAAAATATCTAAACTAGTGCCGTATTTTATTGCGTACTGTTTGTTCGTTCGGTCTATCGGTAATTCGGTTGAGTGATTTCTTTTCGTTTCGTAGTATTCCAATTGGAATTTTTCTTTCTTTGTGCGGTTTGACTTTATTTGCTGGCCTGGCCCAAAACGAAAAGTGTGTAACAAAACTTCAATTGAAAGTTTGCTGGCGGCCAAAAACAATGGCAATTTCATTCATGAATTATAGAGAATTTGACGTTTAACTAAGAGCAGCAGCAATTCCGTCCGTCGTGGTAGTGTCACAAAAAGGAAAAAAAACGATTTACGCGCGGGGTGTCATCGGCCGCGGCTGCTGCTGATTTGTGTTGCAAATTAAACCACAAAGAAGAAGAAAACAAAAAATAAACAAAATAGTGTAATAAAAAAACGCCAAGAAATTGTTTTAGTTTCCACCTCATATACATGTGTGAGAGTGTATACGTATGTGTGTATTCCTTGGTGTTCCCCCCTCAACTCAAAAGAAATCCTGTGCAATATCCAAACCCCCCACAATTTTAATTTAACAATCTCCAAAAAAAAGAAACTGAAAAATTCCAGCCGTTTTCTTCTTTGGTTATTTCATGGAGAAACAACAAAAGACCTCTTCTACTCTCCTCTCTTCTCCCAGTCAGACCAACAGCAACAACAAAAAAGCACAGCATCTTTTTTGCTCGCAATTTTGAGGTAAGTCATAGCAAAGAGAGCGCGAATCATTGGGGAGACGACTGATTGTGTGTTTCTGTTTGTTTGTGAAGTACTCACTCCTGTGTGTTTTGCCTATCTCCATATTAACATTTTCGTCGTCGCCGCCAACGAACCAACCAACCAACGTGTGTTCGTCCATTCGTTCAAATGCGTTGATGTGTGTGTGTGTGTGTTTGCAAGTGGCGGTTTTTTGTTGTTTGTCAGAATGTGTTAAGCAACCAAAAACAAATATCATTCTCTAGCATTCAAACTCAAACGTGTACAATTTGGGGCGGTCGGCCTACATAACAAAAAATATTTTTGTGCCACCACCACCAACAACAACAACACAAATTTTGTTGTTCTTTTCTTGACGTACAATAACAAAACAAACCAAATGGCAACGTAAAAATGTAATGTTGTGTGTGATGTGGTGTGGTATTCCAAAATAGCAAAATAATAAATCGTGTAACAACGAATTAAAATAAAATATGTAAAAATGAAACACAAAAACAAATATTAAAAAGCAACAACAAAACCAAAAAATATCTTGAGATTACTTGAGAGGATTTCTGTTTTTCTTCCGGATGCATTATAGTCCCTCACCAAAAACCCACCCAAATGATAGAATACAATTTGCACTTTCCAAAATGGTATCCCCGGCCGAAGGCCAGGCACAAAAAACTATTCGCACTTAACACAAGGGTATATATTAAAATAGAAAACAAATTTATTAAAAAACCATTGAGCGGAGCAGTATAGTCGGATGGGCCGACCATATTACTTCCACGAAAATCTAACTTTCTGTGGTACTACATTCTGAGCTTGGACAATATTTGCACCCTCTTCACCGGCTAGAGGTCAACATATATTACTAATATTCAGTACAATTCTTCTAATTACTTGTCCAGATTCCCTTCACGGAGGGTTGTGTTGTGATGTTCGGCTTTCAATTGTGGCCTATAGATCGACTCGAAAAAAACACAACAAATTTTTCGGTCCACTTCATCCCAATATTATTCTGGATCCCGATATTATCAACTTCTCGGGTCTACGTCCTCTACGGGTAAATATATACGCCATAGAATACAAATTTGTCGTTTTTCACACAAAAGTCAGGGTCCAGGGACCCGCTAAATATTGACCGATCTTTATCAAAACAGGCATGCTTATTCTTTTGCCCGATCCCCCTCTTCATGCAAAATTTCACGATGTTCGGGCCATTATTGCGGCCTCTGGAGCGACCAGAAAAACCGACAAAAATTTAGTATTTGGTCCATTTCATCCCCTAAATATTAACCGATCTTTCCCAAAAACAATAGGGGTCTTCATTGACCAGAACCCATACTACATGCCAAATTTCGTGAAGATTGGTCCATAACTGTGGCCTGTATCGTGTAAAAATTATAATGGACAGACGGACACACATGTCTAGATCGACTAAGCTTAAAGGTGGGTCTAGGACCAATATTTCGAAGCGTTACAAACTCTTGTGGCTGCCCAAAGCTATAATACCCTGACAACATTGTTGTGTAGGGTATAAAGACTCCGATTTTTACTCAAATTTAATGTTCAGTATAAAAGATTTTAAAATCGTTTTTATAACAATTCAATGACGAATTGTGCAGTGGATTGAGTGTGTTCTGAGACCCTGAGGCATGGATCTTTTAAAGAATTTTTTACGGCTGAGGCCCTAAGGCAAGGATCTTTTAAAGAATTTTTTTACGGCTGTTCTGAGGCCCTAAGGCGTGGATCTTTTAACGAATTTTTACGGCTGTTCTGAGGCCCTAAGCAGTGGATATTTTAAAGATTTTTTTACGGCTGTTCTGAGGCCCTAAGGCGTGGATCTTTTAAAGAATTTTTTACCGCTGTTCTGAAGATAATTCAGGATAATTCCAAGAGCTATTCAAAAACGCTTTAACTGGAAAAAATCCATCATGTTTTTTCTTTTTTTGAAAAATAATTGATATTGGTAAAATTTTAAAAGTTATCATCGATGTCATTTTGAGAAATCTAAAAATCAAATAGTCCTGCAGAGTCTTATTATAACATAAATAAGAATAACACTTTTTGTGGAGCAACGGAGTACGTTCGTAAGGCTTACCTCTACTCACAAGCTAAAATTAAGGACATTCGAAACAGCTATTTAAACCCCAAAATAACAATAAGGAAAAAACCATCTCAGAAAAAAAAATAAAAAAAAAACAAATATCAAGGAAAAAATAAGAAGAAACGCACGTAAGAAAACTACGAAAAATCAAGTAAAACATAGAATCGTTGTTAGTTTAGAACACGAAGACATATCGACGCCTCCAAACCATAGTATGCTAAGTCGACTTAGCATGTTTTAAAGTTCTTTACGTTTTTAGATACTACGGTCCTTAATTTACATTCACTGAAATTTTGGTAATCATCGGCCAATCCATACCAAAGTTATGAGCAAAAATGTACTTAGCATGGCACGTACGATTAAAGGAACTTCCATACTTTGAAAGCTTCTACTGAAAAACTCATTTTTCACACTTAGCATACTATGGTTCGGAGGCGTCGATATGGGACACAGCGCCAAGAATAGTCAAAGAAAAAGGACATTGTTGAAATTAAAGCTTCAAAAATTTTTAAAGTCAATAGAAGCTATACGTTATTCCTGTATGAAAATTTGTATAAAAGTTTGAATATCGATATACCGATATACACTTCTATAAGACGATAATTATACAATTCAGTTCTTGACATTTTTTTGACAATTCTACTACACTGCGATCCAGAACGGAAGTCCTATGCCACTACTTGTGATGAAGGTCGGAGCATATTTTACAATTCAGAAAATATCTCGGTACCAATAAATACACAAAAATGTACTTCCCTATTTTAAATAAGCAACATTTTACATTGGTTTATCTTAATACTGTAAATAAGTGTTTTCACTATCTCAATCCAATTCAAGAAAACTGTGATAACGCAAAAAACCCGTTTAACACATTCAAAAATATCTACGGCCCTGATACCTTACTCTTGCAATCGTCCTGTGTGCGAAGGCTGCATAACATTTCATTACGAAGTCATTACTGCACCAAATACTCAACTTTATAATATTTCCGAAACGGATATCCCCCAATTGGAAAAAAATTAACGTGTCTAAAACCCCGAATTAGTGCCCAGTAAAAGAGACGGGTAGTTTAGTTTCGCAAAAAATATCGTTGAGTAAATATGCTGTAAGAAAATTGTAGACTAGTGGTACTCAGCCCTTTACATTTTCGCGAAACCGATCTGCCGTTGTTTACCATATGCGGGATATTGTTACCAATACCAATGCGAGTAATACTAGCACCCTTAATTTAAAACATTTTAAGGTTAAATGCACTAAAGCTTTTAATGTTCACTAATATTTGCAAAATATATCTCCCTCTAATAATTTTTAATTTAAAAAAATCATAAATGTGCTTTTTGATATTTTGGCGTTTTTCAACCTTAAAGGTTGTCCACACTGTGATGCTTCTAGTGTTTACAACAGGATATGAGCAATTACAAAAGTCAATATCTTTATCTTACCGCTCTCTCTCTCATTAGGGGAGAGAGTGAACAAATATATTTGTTTTGCCTCCAAAAAGTTATTTTTCTATTTTTGTTTTGTTGTAGATTTCCTCTTCTTTTTCTATTTTGCCAATTAAATGCTAATGAAGATATGGCATTATTTTTGTAACTTTCGTCAGCTTTTGTATTCTGTTAATTACATTAGACTTTTCAATAGGTTTTTTATTCATTTACTTCGTCTATGTAATATTTTACATTGCAAAAGGTGCGAATGTTTTATTTATTTGTCAATTTGCATACACTCTCACTGACTCAGTGGTGCTCTCTGGCAAATCAAAAGGGAACAACTCACCTAGAGAGTCTCAAGTTAAGACTCTCAACCCCCCTACATGTGCTTTTTGCTACTATTTCCTTGGTTTGTTTTCTATTTTTCAGTTTTTCTTCTCTATAGTAAAATTGTGTTGTTCTCCCCTGGTATAGTATTGTGTTGTGAAAGGAACGTAGGGCCAGACTACAAAGAAATCGAATGTGAGAACAAAGTAACAACTCAAACAAAACAATCTTGCACTATTACCACCATTCATCATTGTCATTATCAGTTGTCATCCTTTTGATGAGTAACAGGGTGTCATTACTTTCTCTCTCTATCTCTCTGAGTGATTATTGTTATGATATTATTTATCGAGAGGCAAATAAAGTGTTAAGGGAGCTTTATACTACGGGGGATTGTATTGTGGATATACAAGGTCGGGATTTGTGGTTTTAAAATGTAAAATAAATATTTTAATAGGAAAATGGAAGAGAGAGTAGAGAAGGTAGAAAAATATTTTGGAAAGGAGTGAATATTCGCTGATGGTGTTCTATAACAGTAAAATATTATAAAATATCACCGCTATCGATGGCTTTCTGAGGGTCTTCTTTTAAAAAAATTTTTAGTTATTTTGTTCAATGTCGAAAGAGTAATATTTGATTTATACTGAACTTAAAAACTTGTAGAGATAAAAATTAAGAATTTTTATTTTTTGAAATGAAATAATAAAGAAAAGTTGCTGGGGTAGATATCCGGGATAGAGCAAGGATCTGTTTTGGGACCTATTTTAGACTATCTGACCATCTACATTTCTTACGACAGAATACCTACAATACATATGCTAATCAGTCTATCATCAAAAAATAAGTCGAAGTCGTTCTCAAGGGTTTTTTTTTATTCATGGTATGCAAAATATACAGGAAATAGTTCGAGGGACTTCTATAGACGGAATTTATTTAATTTCTACAACTAGAAACTTTAAGATTAAATTCTATTAACAATAAATTATTTAAGAATTTTCTGATGTTCTTCTATAATTAGATAATTGTCTGAGGATCTTAAATAGATTTAGACACATTGGGTTCATCTATACGAGAAAAAAAAATTCTAAGATGGAGGACTTTTTGAGAGCTTAGTGTTCTTTAGTTGGATGATAGTCGCATCAACTTCATGCCGAAAAGCTGCGGAGTTTATCCGCAGTATCAATTTTTCGATGCTGCCTGGGTTCAGTAAGGCGTTTAATATTTAATTTTTTAATTTTAGTAAATCAAAATTTAAATACCCCAGCTGTATTTGGTGGGATTTAAAAAAAAGTAGTATTTAGTGTTTAAAAAATGTTAAATAAAAAACAAATATTTTTTTGAGGCTGGGAAAAGATACGATTTCGTAGGATTTGAATTTGGGATATGAAAAAAAATCAAAAATTTGTTGGGACATAAAAAAACCGGATTTAAAAAAAAAAATTATGATTAGGTATTGAAACAAAAAATTATTTTGAAATTCCTGAATTTACAAAAAATTATTTATGAAAAATTAAAAAAAAAAATCAAATATTTTTTTTTTGGGATTTAAAAAAATGTATTATGATTAGGTATTGTAACAAAAAATTATTTTGGATTTCCTGATTTGAAAAAAATATATATATTTATTAAAATTAGTATTTTTTTTAGATTTTAATAAAATAAATGTTGAGATTTGTAAAAATCTTCTATTTTTAGGAATTAAATTCATTAAAATTAAATAAATAAAAAAACTGAACATTGTTTAAAAAATCCACGCCTTATGGCCTATCAAGAGGCTCTGAAAATTGTTTAAAAAATCCACGCCTTATGGCCTATCAAGAGGCTCTGAAAATTGTTTAAAAAATCCACGCCTTATGGCCTATCAAGAGGCTCTGAAAATTGTTTAAAAAATCCACGCCTTATGGCCTATCAAGAGGCTCTGAAAATTGTTTAAAAAATCCACGCCTTATGGCCTATCAAGAGGCTCTGAAAATTGTTTAAAAAATCCACGCCTTATGGCCTATCAAGAGGCTCTGAAAATTGTTTAAAAAATCCACGCCTTATGGCCTATCAAGAGGCTCTGAAAATTGTTTAAAAAATCCACGCCTTATGGCCTATCAAGAGGCTCTGAAAATTGTTTAAAAAATCCACGCCTTATGGCCTATCAAGAGGCTCTGAAAATTGTTTAAAAAATCCACGCCTTATGGCCTATCAAGAGGCTCTGAAAATTGTTTAAAAAATCCACGCCTTATGGCCTATCAAGAGGCTCTGAAAATTGTTTAAAAAATCCACGCCTTATGGCCTATCAAGAGGCTCTGAAAATTGTTTAAAAAATCCACGCCTTATGGCCTATCAAGAGGCTCTGAAAATTGTTTAAAAAATCCACGCCTTATGGCCTATCAAGAGGCTCTGAAAATTGTTTAAAAAATCCACGCCTTAGGGCCTACCAAGAGGCTCTGAAAATTGTTTAAAAAATCCACGTCTTAGGGCCAACCAAGAGGCTCTGAAAATTGTTTAAAAAATCTACGCCTTAGGGCCTACCAGGCGAAAATGCAAGCCAAGCGGCTAAAATTGTGAATGGTGTTTATGGTTCCGATACTGTAACAGCCAATTATGTGCAATTTCGCTTTCATAGGTTCCACTCAGGAATTTTTGATTTTAAAAATGTCGATAAAATCGGAGAAATGATCGACAAATGCCTTTAAAATGGCAACAAATCATACAACGGTGCACATTTGGCCCAAATCGGACATTCCGAAGCATGTTAAATAAAGTCCTATAGTGCATACAAAATCAGTACGGTATATTTTGGTATATTCTACATATGTATCCTAAAAGACGTCGCCGTTTCGAAGAAACATTGACATGAAATTGAAGGAACATAAATCCAAGTCTAACCCGATTTTCTCGAAACTTAGCAAAATCTGAACCGATTTTCTCGAAACTTAACACACGTCATTCAAGACTCAATTCAGTACACTATACAAAATTTCGTGCAAATCGAAAGTTATATAGGGACTTCGCGGCACCATTTACATAAAATCGGACGAAACTATATACGGGAGCTATATCTAAATCTGAACCGATTTTCTCGAAACTTGACACACGTCATTCACGATTCAAGTGAGTACACTATGCAAAATTTCGTGCAAATCGAAAGTTATATAGGGACTTTGCGGCACCATTTACATAAAATCGGACGAAACTATATACGGGAGCTATATCTAAATCTGAACCGATTTTCACGAAACTCAGCACACGTCATTCCGGACCTAATTCAGTACCATATGCCAAATTTTGTGCAAATCGAAAGTTATATAGGGACTTCGCGGCACAATTTACATAAAATCGGACGAAACTATATACGAGGAGCTATATCTAAATCTGAACCGATTTTCTCGAAACTTAACACACGTCATTCACGACTCAAGTGAGTACACTATGCAAAATTTCGTGCCAATCGAAAGTTATATAAGGACTTTGCGGCACAATTTACATAAAATCGGACAAAACTATATACGGGAGCTATATCTAAATCTGAACCGATTTTCTCGAAACTCAGCACACGTCATTCAAGACTCAATTCACTACACTATACAAAATTTCGTGCAAATCGAAAGTTATATAGGGACTTTGCGGCACAATTTACATAAAATCGGATAAAACTATATACGGAGCTATATCTAAATCTGAACCGATTTTCTCGAAACTTAGCACACATCATTCTGGACCTAATTCATTACGCTATGCCAAATTTCGTGCAAATCGAAAGATATATAGCGACATTGGTGCCCCATTTACCTTAAATCGGAAGAAAATATATATGGGAGCTATATCTAAATCGGAGCCGATTTTCTTCAATTTCAATAGGGTTCGTCCTTGCGCCAAACAAATGAGCTGTGCCAAATTTCATCCAAATCGGATAATAAATGCGACCTGTACTTTGTTTACAATTTAACATCTACCCTGTACCACAGTGTAGTGAAGGGTATAAAAATCTCATAATTATTCGGAAAAAATCTCAGCATTATTGAGATATGGAAAAAATACACACTTAATTTTTTATTAAGCGACTGTATACTTATACCTTTTAAAAATATTATGTATAAAAACCAGTGAGCGGAGCAGTATAGTCGGACGGGGCCGACCATACGATACCCTACACAACTACGACGGAGTTGTAACTTTCTAAAGAAGTTTATTCCGAGCCTGGGAAATATTTCGTGACATTTGCACCCTCTTGCCCGATTAGAGGCCAACAGCACATCTTCCATACACTGACACGTGTTCCGAATATTACTAATTTTCAGTACAGCCCTTCTTATTACTTAAAATTAAATTAAGTTTTCGGCCACTTCATCACAAAATTATTATCTCATCATCACCGAAAATTACAAGCGCGGTCCTTGACTATAACTGGAACCCCATGGAAAATTTGAAATCGTTCAGCGTTATATTTTCGGCCTCTAGTGTGGTAAGGGTTACTATATAATATCTGAATACGTAAGCACCTGTAAATATTTAAGTGTAACTCCCACATCCGAGAACATACGACAATATAATTGGTATCAATATAAAGGTCAGCCACTCCTCTTGAATATACTGTCAACTTCTCGGGTCTATGTCCTTTAGAAGTAAATATATATGCCATAGAATCAAAATTTTTTAATTTTTCACACAAAAGTCAGGGTCCATTTGACCCGATAAATATTGACCGATCTTTAACAAAACAAGCATGCTTATTCTTTGGCCCGATCCCCTTCTCCATGTAAAATTTCGCGATATTTGAGCCACAATTGTGGTCTCTGGAGCGACCAGAAAAACCGACAAAAATTTAGTATTTGGTCCATTTCATCCCCTAAATATTAACCGATCTTTCCCAAAAACAATAGGGGTCTTCATTGGCCAGAACCCATCCTACATTCAAAATTTCGTGAAGATTGGTTCATAACTGTGGCCTGTATCGTGTTTACAAATTATAATGGACAGACGGACGGACGGACGGACTTACACACATGTCTAGATCGACTCAGCTAGTCGAGATATGACGATCGGTATACTTAAAGGTGGGTCTAGGACCAATATTTCGCGGCGTTACAAACTTTTGGGGCTGCACAAAGCTATAATACCCTGACAACATAGTTGTGTAGGGTATACAAATCCACGAATAAGACATATTTTTTTTAAAAAAAAGCGTATAAAAAATTAAAAAATATATTTTTTCTACATCCTCGAATGGAAATAAACAGTCTTGTTTAAAATACCACCTAGGTTTCGTTGACGTTTGAATTTTGAAACCAACCACAATAATATTCCACTCTCGGATTATATTTAGTTTTTCTGCATTAGGCAAGCAAAACGATTATCGCAAAAGGCAAAGCCATGTGCTTTGTTTTTATTATTTAATTTTTAGAATTGCCTTACAAGTTGGTTCGGTTTGGTATTTTTTTTTTTTTTTTTGCTAAGCATTTTTTCCTTTCATAGTTTTTGTATTTTTTTCATTATTGTTTATTCGCATTCTATTCTGTGCGTTTTACTCACATGTTTTTTGTTTGTCTGCATGCTATTTTGCCTTTTTGGTGTGTGGAATTGTTGGAAAAAATGTGATTGGGTCCAAGTAAATGATGACGATGACTCATGGCTTGGCATGGTGGGGCTATGTGACTCGTCGGTGCTGCTGTTGTTGTTGGCGTCAATATTGGATTGAGCTGACAGTTTAGGGGGGACAGACAAGTCATGATGGCTGGCTAGCTAGGCTTGGGGTTATCGATATGGATTCGAGAACCAAACAATTTGGCGGGAAAAATTATGTAGATAATATTTTTAAATCGCTAACAAATAAAATTTGCAATTTTATTTGCAACCCACATCATTCACACTTTTCCTCCCCCTAAAAAGGGGGACTGTGTTGAATTTTTAATAAAGGTTTCAAATTTATTTATGTGGGAATCACACAACTTCTTGGAGAACAAAAAAAAAAAAAAAAATCAGGTCATTTGAAAAAATCTCTTAATCACCATCATAAAATAGAAAGCCATGACAAGCTAAAAATTAGATGCTCACCTACCAAAAAAGGAAATGAAAGTCGTTAAGAAATCGCAACTTTTTAAAATTCTCATTTTTCATATTTTTCTCAGAATTCATAATATTTTTTTCCAAATGCCAAATTTGGTGTAATCATTGAAAGATTTTGAAAATAGCATAACATAATTTCAAAATTTCCCATTATGGTTGGAAAATATTTTTTTTTCAAAAGTAATTATAACCACATTTGTTTTTATCATTATGTATTTATTTATTTTCATGACGTTGATATGCTTGACCTAGCTTGGTTGGTTGGTAGCTCAGATCAGCTCCGCTCAGAGCTCAGTCAATCCATTACACATCATACCCACCTTTCCACACATGTAGGTAAACAATTGTAAAAAAAAAAACAAAAAATCACTGACGTCTGTACATGACAAAAAAACACGTGTTTATTTTTATTGTTTTTTTTTTTTTTTTTGGTGGAACCCACAAGTCATGTGTTCACATTTATTCGTCAGCTATCCGGATCCCATAAAGATGTTACTTACTTATTTTTAGATTTTTGATTTGAAAAGTAACAAAATTATTGAGTTATAATCATAAATAAATTTGAAGCTTTTGAGATGTTTAGTTCCGTTACTAAATAATTTATTGGCATATTAATAGACACAATATCTTCCAGACCTTTGAAGATCTTTTAACCCTCGTAAAATATGAAGTCACGGGGAAAATTTGTTATAACAAACATTATTGGACCTATATCATAAACTATTGTCTTTGAGTCGCATCTGGCCACCAACAATGTTTATAGAAGAGTCTTAGATATTTCAATGTTTATATAAAGTCAGCAGGAGTTTATATAAAACAGCATCGTTCGGTTCCACCAGGCCCAACTTGTTACCCCCTCAACCATGTGATTTTTATGTAAAAACATGGACTTATATTGAACTGTTTTTGCGAAGAAGTTTTGCCCCCCAACCACCCGAAATTCCAAATTAGGATAAGACCTTTGAAATACTGAAAATAGATCGGAATTTTTATATGGGTGCTACGTCAAAGAAATATATCAAACATTTTCTGCAACTATGTCATCTACTCCGGTGTGAAAATGCCCTTAGTTAAAAAGATTTCTAGGCGCGTCAGTATTTTGCGCAGCTCATAAAATTTTAAAGACCATGTTTCGAAATGTTCTCTTCCGCTGGATCTTTCCATCGAATTCGCGACCTTTCCCTTCTTCGTGAACCAACAATTGGCTCGCTTTTATATGCCTTTTGTGCTGCGGCATTTTCATCCATTATCACAACATGACCTAGCCTACGTAGTCGCTGCAGCTCGATACGTCTGAAAATGCCGATGTCCGAGAATAGATGGTACTACTCTGAGCAGATCGGCCAACACTATCCTTTTTCAAAACCAGATGTCATTATTTTGCTTATGGTTGTACCGAGGTATATAAAATCATTTAGTACCTCGAAGCTGTAGTTATCAAGTTCCACAGTTGCTCTGAGTCTACTGGACGTCTTGAGCGTTAATACCACCAGCTTGGTCTTCTCGCCATTTGCAGCCAATTCCACTTTTGCAGACTCCTTCTCAATTCGTTCAAAGGGGCTCGCAATGTTCGACCCATTATATCGATATGATCGGCGTAGGCGAGTAACATGTGTTGTTTGATGTACAGCGTGCCATTTCTGTTCACCTTTGCGTCTCTTATGACCTTTTCCAGCAGGATGTTAAAAAGGTCACGACAAACTGTCACCTTGTCTAAATCCTCGTTCGGTATTAAAAGGCTCCGAGAGGTCCTTTCCGACTTCTCCACCGCCACTATTTGATACCAGAAGCTTTTCAAAATGCTCGTTCCAGATCCTCAACACGCTGTCTGTATCTGTCACCAGGTTTCCTTCTTCATTTCGATAGGAAGATGTGCCTGCACAAAAGCCTTCGGTTTGGTATTTTACTCGTTGGTAAAATTTCCGGACTTTATTCTGACTCCTGCGCATCTCGATTTGCTTACGCTCACGTTTTTCTTGTTCTTCTTTTTTCTGAAAATACGATTCTTCTCTCTCCTTTTCTTCCGATAATTCTCCATAGCACTACGTGTTGCTACCGTCTGCAGGGTTTCCCTATACGCTGCGTTTTTCACATCAGTAGCATTACGACACTCGTGATCGTACCATGGGTTTCTTGGTGGTGGTTTTTGGTATCCAAGTGTTGCTTTTGCTGCAGTTTGTAGGGAGCGGGCAATTCTTTGCCATTATGCTTCTATACTATTATCGGGACAGGCAGTGCTTTCGTCTAGCAGGTGGGTAAGTTGAGCGGAGTAGGCTTCTGCTAGCTGTTGTGTTTACATCTGTTCGACGTCAAATTTCCGTGTTACATTAGATCGCACCTTTGCTGCTACATTACGACGGGTGCGTACCTTGGCTGCCACAAGGTAATGGACCGAATCGGTATTCGCTCCTCGGATCGATCGGACTTCTAAAACACTGGATGAATGCCTTCCGTCTATCACAACATGATCGATTTGATTTTTCTTTGTTCGATCGGGAGAAATCCAAGTGACCTTGTGTAGATCGAGATGTTTAAATTTGGTGTTGCTAACTAACATGTTTTTTGCAGGCGCGAATTCAATCAACCTTATGCCGTTGTCAGATGTTTCTTCATGGAGGCTGAATTTTCCGACGGTGGGGCCAAACATATTTTTCCTTCCGATTTTTGCATTAAAATCTCTGCTTTGTCTTTGGTCTGCTCATCTTTGTCTGCATGGGCGCAAATAAGACTGATGTAGAAGAACTTTGCTTTTATACGGATTATAGCAATTCGCTCATCTACTGGAGTGAATCTGGAGACGAGGTATTTTATCCTCTTGTTAACCATAAATTCGCAGCCAAATTCTCGTTTCATGTCAGTTATAATACAGTGCATAATCGTGCATAATTACAGGCAATTGGTTTTAGCCTAAAATCTTTAAAATACTGAAAATTGGCGTAAAATTTAGATAAGTGCTATTTCAAAAAATTTTTTTTTGCAAAAACCCAGAAGACCAAATTACAGACAATTTGCAAAAATGCCGCCGTAAAAGAGAGAAATTTGGCATACAATTTTTCAATGATAATCTCCTTACATGCAAAACTCAAATACAAATTATTTCAGCTGAGTACGGCTGGGATTCGAACATAAATTCCCATAGTAACAAAAATGCGTTGTGGATTAATTATCCATAGCTACAGCAGAAATCTGCAGGACTGAAAAGGACAGTTTCTATAGTGAAGACATATGTCGAAACTCGATTAATTTTAAACCAACGGCAAAACCCGTCGCATAATGGTGGGTGCGTAGTTTCTTCACAGAATTTTTCGAAGTGATGCAAATTGAATGAGGGAATTAGAAGGTCAAACTGATGGTACTGATTTCCAATCAATACTCAACATTTTGGTCAACAATTTTAGTGAAATCGAATCAATCGTATCAAACCTTGTTTTATATATTGTATTTGGCATTTATATCGAAATAATTTGGAAAATTCATATGCGAATTTTGTAACACCAATGTGTTTGAAATAAAGAAACAATGGAATGCTAAACTAGTCACAATCGAGTGAGTGGAAAGTCGGTGGTTGTAAGCGAACAGAAACAGTAACGGAACAAAAATAACAACCACCAAGTAAGGGAGAGGCGGAGGACAATACCAAAACAAAACACAGCCGAACAATGAGTGGCGGTTGTGTTTTTTTTTTTCTTGAGAGGAATACATTTGTTTTTGGTAAAGTAGGTCGTATTAGGAAAATAGTTGTGACCTTAATGAAATGTTTACATTATTTGGGAAAAATAGTGGTTTTGTCATGATTATAAGACTTTTTACTTGTATTCTAACATTAAAATGTTTTTTCTGTGTAGATCGACGTTTTGGTATATTATTTTAAGGTTTTTTAAAAAAACATTTTTCAAGGTTCAACCAAGGCGTCAATTTTTTTAAAAATATTTTTTCAAGGTTTACCCAAGGCATGAATTTTTTAAAGAATATTTTTTCAAGGCTTAACCAAGGCGTGGATTTTTTAAACAATATTTTTTCAAGGCTTAACCGAGGCGTGGATTTTTTACAGAATATTTTTTCAAGGCTTAACTGAGGCGTGGATTTCTTACACAATATTTTTTCAAGGCTTAACCGAGGCGTGGATTTCTTACAGAATATTTTTTCAAGGCGTGGATTTCTTACAGAATATTTTTTCAAGGCTTAACTGAGGCTTGGATTTCTTACAGAATATTTTTTCAAGGCGTGGATTTCTTACAGAATATTTTTTCAAGGCGTGGATTTTTTAAAGATTATTTTTTCAAGGCTTAACCGATGCGTGAATTTCTTACAGAATATTTTTTCAAGGCTTAACCGAGGCGTGAATTTCTTACAGAATATTTTTTCAAGGCTTAACCGAGGCGTGGATTTCTTACAGAATATTTTTCCAAGATCCATAATAGCGTCTCGTTTGGTATTTTGTTTGTTGTTGTTTGTCCCCAAACAAAAGCTCCGACCGATTTTAGATATTTTGCTTGGGTATAGCAAATTAAGTGCGATAGAACTCAACAACATTGTGATTTTTAAAACGTTATAGTCTTCTCTTCTCCCTCCACCTCTTTTTTTTGTTTTAAAATACGAATTAATATCACATGCTTCACAGTATTGAATAATTATTATTTTTTTTTAATATAACCCAACAACAAATTGGGAGGGTTAGAACATTTCCCAAAAACTACATATTTGAATTAATTTTATACGTCTGGTCTTCAAAATGTAAATATATACGCCATTGTTTTTATTATTTTGTTAATTCAAATCATCTCTAATTGTTATTGTTGTTGTTGTTTTTATTATACTGATTAGAAACGCTTGAGCTTCAATTCGTCTTGTTTTTGCTCTTGGTGTTCTCTTCAAACAAGCTGTGGTTATGAATTTTGAAGGTTTCAAGTTTTTTTGTATGTAAGGAACAAAAAAAAAAAAAAAAAAAAAAAATGAAAAAAATACCGGGGAATTTTTATATGATTTGGAGACTTAGAATTGACATAAAAACAAAAAAAAAAAAAACATTCCTTGTAACCACAACAACATAACTTAATTTAAGTCGCCGAGAGCCATCTACAATAGTTCGCCACCAAGTCTAGTCCGTCTGTCTCTTTGGATTTCTTTGAAAAGAAAAATGATAGTCATTTTTTATGACACGTTGATCATCACCTAGGCAATAATAATAACAACAACAACCACAATATTTAATACTGGCTGACGCATGCCGGCCAGACTAAGGCAATAACAAGCAAAAATAAAGAATGCCGGTCGGTCGTTCGGTAGATAGGTTGGTTGGTAATTATGTGACACAACCAACGTCCATCCATCCATCCATCATCAACTTGTTGAGCAATTTATGTTTGATGGTCGATCGTTGTTGTTGGTTGCCGGTTCCATGGAATTTCATAGTTACCAATTTTTCAAAGAAATATCTACTGGGGATTCACCTAATTTTTTCGAGGTTCTTGTTTTTATATTCGGGTCTTCAATGGATTTCATTGTTTTATGTATTTTTTCCTCTCTCCAAATTTTAAAATTTTCTGTATTTCGTTTTGTCCCCTTTTTTGGTTTCATAGAAAAAAAACAATATTTAATTTTTATTATTTTTGTTTTCACGCGTCTGGAGAATGTGCAATTGAATGGCAACCAACCTGCCAACCAACCAGCCAACGTAGACAATAGTTCTCATTTTACTTATTCCATGCGCGTTGAGACTCAGGTTATTTTTCTTCTCCATTTTCGAATAGAATATGCCGGTGTCATATTCGAGTCGTTGACTTTTGAAAGAATAATTTTTTCAGCAACCAATCAAGGCTTGGATTTTTTAAAGACTATTTTTTAGAGGCCTAATGAAGGCGTAGATTTTTTAAAGAATATTTTTGAGAGGCTCTACCAAAGGCGTAGATTTTTAAAGAATATTTTTGAGAGGCTCTACCAAAGGCGTAGATTTTTTAAAGAATATTTTTGAGAGGCTCTACCAAAGGCGTAGATTTTTTAAAGAATATTTTTTAGAGGCCTAAAGAAGTCGTAGATTTTTTAAAGAATATTTTTTAGAGGCCTAAAGAAGGCGTAGATTTTTAAAGAATATTTTTTAGAGGCCTAAAGAAGGCGTAGATTTTTTAAAGAATATTTTTTAGAGGCCTAAAGAAGGCATAGATTTTTTAAAGAATATTTTTTAGAGGCTCTGCCAAAGCCGAGGCGTGGATTTTTTAAAGAATATTTTTTAGAGGCTCTACCAAAGGCGAGGCGTGGACTTTTTAAAAAATATTTTTGAGAGGCTCTACCAAAGGCGTAGATTTTTTAAAGAATATTTTTTAGAGGCTCTACCAAAGGCGTAGATTTTTTAAAGAATATTTTTGAGAGGCTCTACCAAAGGCGTAGATTTTATAAAGAATATTTTTGAGAGGCTCTACCAAAGGCGTAGATTTTTTAAAGAATATTTTTGAGAGGCTCTACCAAAGGCGTAGATTTTTTAAAGAATATTTTTGAGAGGCTCTACCAAAGGCGTAGATTTTTTAAAGAATATTTTTGAGAGGCTCTACCAAAGGCGTAGATTTTTTAAAGAATATTTTTGAGAGGCTCTACCAAAGGCGTAGATTTTTTAAAGAATATTTTTGAGAGGCTCTACCAAAGGCGTAGATTTTTTAAAGAATATTTTTGAGAGGCTCTACCAAAGGCGTAGATTTTTTAAAGAATATTTTTGAGAGGCTCTACCAAAGGCGTAGATTTTTTAAAGAATATTTTTGAGAGGCTCTACCAAAGGCGTAGATTTTTTAAAGAATATTTTTGAGAGGCTCTACCAAAGGCGTAGTTTTTTTATGAAGATGCTCTACCAAAGGCGTGGGTTTTTTAAATAATATTTTTGAGAGGCTCTTTGGTAAAAAAAAAAAAATAAATTAAAGCGTCTACAGAAGCTGTGGAGTTTTTCAAAAATTTTTTTACGCTCTAACAAAGGCGTAGATTTTTGAAAAAAATATTTTTAAGGGGTCTACCAAAGGCGTAGATTTTTAATTATTCTTCAGTGAATTTTTAAAAAATATTTTTTATAAATGTCAAATTATGAGGATTTAAGAAAAATAATTTATTTTTAAAATCCTCGCGTCACTTGGTCCATTAGTAACAAATTTTAGAATAATAGTGACGTAAGGTGCTTCGGAACCGAATATATACAAATGTTATTGTTTTTTTTTTTTTTTCATTGGAAAGTGGGTTAATAAAACGGAATGTTCTCCATTGATAACAAGCCCCCTACCTTGGAGATCGTTTTGTTTTTATTTTATTCTAAAAATATTTTAAACCAATGAAAAAAAAATATTCAAAATAAACAAAGCACAAAACCCACTGAATTTTCTTTTCCGTAACGTTTTTCATCAACTCACTAGCACATATTTCAAAATTTGTATTTGTGGAAAAAATATTAATTTTCATTTGTTTTTCACGCAAAGTAAAATCAAAATAAAAACAAAAAATTAAAAAAAAAATAATATTTTCCTTTTAAGAAAAAAATAAAAACAAACATTGATTTTCTCTCTCTCTCCGATTTTCATCGTAGAGATTATGGAAACAAATTGATTGGAATTGCATAAAGTCACGAACAAGAAGAAGAATTCAGATCATAAAAAAAATCAAAATAATAATATTCAATACTTTAGGTGTTGTTGTTGTTGCGATTTCTATTCAGTGTTTTTTTCTGAATGATTTTTCATTTTTATTTTGTGAATAATTTTTTTGGTTCGAGACGGTTTGTTTTTTTTTTTTTTTTTGTATTTTCCTCTGGCTGTGGGAATAAATTAGTATTGCCCGACGGCGGTTACACTACGTCAAGGCCACAACAAACACTTCTAGGCGGCGTGTTTTTGGGTTGTAGTATTTTGTTCATTTTTTTATTTTTTAGTTTCTTTTTTTTTGTTATTATTAATGACGTAAAACTTCGCTTCTAAAATAAAACAAAAATCATACAACTGGCAACATTGAATAATGCTATGGAAACCTGAAATTTTGTGTATTTTTTTGAGAACGAAAAAAAAATACAAAATACCAAATGTCTGGTTGGCAACCCAAACTAAATAATGGGTGAAAAAAAAAACACAACAATACAATGGAAAGAGAAACTTGTTTAATAACAGGCATCATTTGAAATTTCATAATTTTTAGACCCTGAAAAAATATTCTTTAAAAAATCCACTCCTTGCCTTTGGTAGACTCTGAAAAAATATTCTTTAAAAAATCCACGCCTTGCCTTTGGTAGACCCTCTCAAAAATATTCTATAAAAAATCCTCGCCTTGCCTTTGGTAGACTCTGAAAAAATATTCTTTAAAAAATCCACGCCTTGCCTTTGGTAGACTCTGAAAAAATATTCTTTAAAAAATCCACGCCTTGCCTTTGGTAGACTCTGAAAAAATATTCTTTAAAAAATCCTCGCCTTGCCTTTGGTAGACTCTGAAAAAATATTCTATAAAAAATCCTCGCCTTGCCTTTGGTAGACTCTGAAAAAATATTCTTTAAAAAATCCACGCCTTGCCTTTGGTAGACTCTGAAAAAATATTCTTTAAAAAATCCACGCCTTGCCTTTGGTAGACTCTGAAAAAATATTCTTTAAAAAATCCACGCCTTGCCTTTGGTAGACTCTGAAAAAATATTCTTTAAAAAATCCACGCCTTGCCTTTGGTAGACTCTGAAAAAATATTCTTTAAAAAATCCACGCCTTGCCTTTGCTAGACTCTAAAAAAATCTTCTAAACCAGTAATCGAAAGATATATAGCGACATTGGTGCACCATTTACATGAAATTGGACAAACTATATGTGGGAGCTATATAGAAATCTGGACCGATTTTCTCGAAACCAGGCAGACACCACTCCAGGCTCAATTCAGTACGTTATGCCAAATTTCGTGCAAATCGAAGGATATATAGGGACTTCTGTGCACCATTTACCTGAAATCGGACGAAACTATATATGGGAGCTATATCTAAATCTGGACCGATTTTCACGAAACTTGGCAGACATCATTCTAGACCTAAATTATTAGGCTGTTCCAAATTTCGTGCAAATCGAAAGATATGTAGGGACTTGGGGGCACCATTTACATGAAATCGGACGAAACTATATATGGGAGCTATATCAAAATCCGGGCCGATTTTCATGAAACTTGGCAGACATCATTCTAGGCTCAATTTAGGACGTTATACTAAATTTCGTGAAAATCGAAAGATATATAGGGACTTTGGGGCACCATTTACATGAAATCGGACGAAACTATATATGGGAGCTATATCTAAATCTGGACCGATTTTCACGAAACTTGGGAGACATCATTCTAGGCCTAAATGATTAGGCTGTACCAAATTTCGTGCAAATCGAAAGATATATAGGGACCGTTTACATAAAATCGGTTAAATATATATGTGGGAGCTATATCTAAATCTGAACCGATTTTTCCCAATTTCAATAGAGTTCGTCCTTGGGCCGAATAAGTGACATATGTCAAATTTCATCCAATTCGGATCATAAATGCGACCTGTACTTTGTTTACAATTTAACATGGTCAGACAGACGGACGGACGGACATGCATAAATCGACTTAGAAAGTGATTCTATGCATATTCTCAAAAGGAACCATGTGTCTATCTCGTTTCCTTTTGCCTGTTATAAACATATGCACAAAGACATAATACCCTGTACCACAGTGTGGTGAAGGGTATAAAAAATCTTGTTTAAAAAATCCACGCCTTTGTTAGACCCTGAAAAAATCTTCTTTAAAAAATCCACGCCTTTGTAAGACCCTGAAAAAATCTTCTTTAAAAAATCCACGCCTTTGTAAGACCCTGAAAAAATCTTCTTTAAAAAATCCACGCCTTTGTCAGACCCTGAAAAAATCTTCTTTAAAAAATCTTTAAATCTACGACTCAGGTGCCTAAGAATTCGTCGGGTTTTTTTAATATTTTTTCGAGATATGCAAAGGTGTGAATTTAAATGTTTTTTTTTCTGAAAAACAGGCCTCAGACCTAGATCTTTTAAAAGTATTTTTTCGAAATATCCATAGGCGTTTTTTTAATATAACAAAATATCCGCCTTCCCAGTTTCGATTTCAAAAATTAATTTTTCAATGATCCAAATCGCTGACAATAAATATTCTAATTGAAATGTGTGACAAAAGAAATTCAAAAAAATGTGTGATGTTAATCACCTCCAGGCCTAGAACGGCCACCAGCCGTTCGGTTAGTTTTTCATATAACTGCAGCCAGTCAGTTAGCCAGCCAGACAGCTATTTTATTTGTATCTAATTATTCACATTCCAATAGACCATGACAGCTAGCCGTTCGGTACGCCAGTCTCTTGGTCAGCTGTCCCATCAATTACTTTGGCTAATACAAAAAGCCACACTGCAAATGACAATCTCCCCCAGTACTTAGTCCACTTCGATGGGTGTCGTCATTCCTTTGTTTATTATGGGTCGCCTCGATTCGTAAAAAAAAAACAAAATCATTGTCGGCTATAACAACCGACAATATCCAGTTTTTATCGGAAATTGTCATTGTCGATATGATTACATGTTGATAAAATGTCTCCAACACCCCCACCCCTCTTCCGGCCACTCCAGCCCCTGGTCACTACAATGCAATGCTGACCGCTGTCAATAATAAAATCGAAATAAATCCTCCAACACATTGTGTAGTGGTGTAAGAGAATTTGGTGGGGTGGGGATGGGAAGGGAAAAAGTAACCATCGTTCATGCAAGTAAAGCTGCCTTTCGCTTAGAGATTAGGACCCGATAAAAATTGGAAAAAATATCGAGGGGTATTTTCTTTTGGTATTCATGGCTGTCACATTTTTTGTTGAATGCCGCCTGCATTCACCTGACCGGTAGACTGGCCGGCCGGCCGACTAGCATTGGCTTAGTTTTCATTTAGCCCCCATTGCTTATCAAATACCTTTTTGGAGAATAAAACCCCCTCGGTATTTAGCGGAAATTTGTTGTCCCGGCAATTCATTGTTAATTGAGATATTGATTTTTTTTAACTTTGGTCGGATTTAAACAAAATATTTCAGGGTCTTCCAAGGGCGTGGATTTTTTAAAGAATATTTATCAGGGTCTACCAAAGGCGTGGATTTTTTAAAGAATATTTTTGAGAGGGTGGATTTTTTAAACAATATTTTTGAGAGGATCTACCAAAGGCAAGGCGTGGATTTTTTAAAGAATATTTTTGAGAGGATCTACCAAAGGCAAGGCGTGGATTTTTTAAACAATATTTTTGAGAGGATCTACCAAAGGCAAGGCGTGGATTTTTTAAAGAATATTTTTGAGAAGATCTACCAAAGGCAAGGCGTGGATTTTTTAAACAATATTTTTGAGAGGATCTACCAAAAGCAAGGCGTGGATTTTTTAAAGAATATTTTTGAGAGGATCTACCAAAAGCAAGGCGTGGATTTTTTAAAGAATATTTTTGAGAGGATCTACCAAAGGCAAGGCGTGGATTTTTTAAACAATATTTTTGAGAGGATCTACCAAAGGCGTAGATTTGTCAAAGAATATTTTTTCAGGGTCTAGCAAAGTCGTAGATTTGTCAAATAATATTTTTTCAGGGTCTAGCAATGGCGAGGACTCAGCGAATCATAAATTTTATTTTTAAGTTTCCATTGTGCCCCTACATTTTTTCCGGAAATGACTCAAGTGAATTCTAATAAACAAAATTTATAACCTCCTCCATAACCATCACACCGAAATTGCAGATGGATTCTGGTTATGACTTTTTATGTACGTCATAAAGTTGGTTTACCTACCTACCTTGTCTCTACATATCTCTATATTTATATACACACTTTTTATGATATCCCCACAACAACACTATCTCCATATTTTACCACCACCCCCAAAAACTGAAAATTCTGGATGTTCGGTGGTTATCTAATCTTTACGCTTGTTTCTTGATAGCAGAACAGAGCTACAGTCGCAGTTTATGGTAATTTTTGGTGACATTCTCTGTTCAGTTTTTTTCGGGGATGTTGGTTGTGGTTCTCTTTATTTTGTTGTCTAATATTTACAAAATAAACAAATAAATATACAAACAGAAACACACACACCCAAAATTGCATACCAAAAAACAGTTGACAATAACGGCGGCACAATGACGATGGCAAAAACCCGCTCTCTGTCCAAAAAACACACGCACACACACCAACAGATATAAGAACCGAATTTTGTTTATATCTTTTCGGTGGACAAATAAAAATCATCTTCGAACCGCTGACAATTACTCAATTAAAAATTATGTGTTTTTGTTTTTAATTTTTTATTAATATTAATTAATTTTTAATGAATTTTAAATAGGTGGCACATGTGTGTTTGTGTGAAGGGTATGGGGATTCCCCTCGAACACCATAATCTATAGATAGAAGAGATCCTATGGCACAAACTTTTTTATGAATAAAAAATATTCTTTAAAAAATCCCCGCCTTTGTTAGCCCCTCAAAAATATTCTGTAAAAAATCCACGCCTTTGTTAGGCTCCTTAAAAATATTTTTTAAAAAATCCCCGCCTTGCCTTTGGTAGACCCTCTCAAAATATTTTTTTAAAAAATCCACGCCTTGCCTTTTGTAGACCCTCTCAAAATATTTTTTTAAAAAATCCACGCCTTGCCTTGGGTAGACCCTCTCAAAATATTTTTTTAAAAAATCCACGCCTTGTCTTTGGTAGACCCTCTCAAAAATATTTTTTAAAAAATCCACGCCTTGCCTTTGGTAGACTCTCTCAAAATATTTTTTTAAAAAATCCACGCCTTGCCTTTGGTAGACCCTCTCAAAATATTTTTTTAAAAAATCCACGCCTTGCCTTTGGTAGACCCTCTCAAAATATTTTTTTAAAAAATCCACGCCTTGCCTTTGGTAGACCCTCTCAAAATATTTTTTTAAAAAATCCACGCCTTGTCTTTGGTAGACCCTCTCAAAAATATTTTTTAAAAAATCCATGCCTTTGTTAGCCTCCTCTAAAATATTCTGTAAAAAATCCAAGCCTTTCTTAGCCTCCTCAAAAATATTCTTTAAAAAATCCACGCCTTTGTTAGCCTGCTCAAAAATATTCTTTAAAAAATACGCGCCTTTGGTAGACCCTCTCAAAAATATTCTTTAAAAAATCCACGACTCGCCTTTGTTAGACCCTCTCAAAAATCTTCTTTAAAATATCCACGCCTGTATGAGACCCTGGAAAACCACGCCTTTGTTAGTTCCTGAAAAAATATTCTTTAAAATATCCACGCCTGTATGAGACCCTGGAAAACTTTGTTAGGCCCTGAAAAAATATTATGTAAAAAATCCACGCCTTTGTTAGCCTGCTCAAAAATATTTTTTAAAAAATCCGCGACTTTGTTAGCCCCCTCAAAAATATTTTTTAAAAAATCCGCGACTTTGTTAGCCCCCTCAAAAATATTATGTAAAAAATCCACGCCTTTGCTAGCCTCCTCAAAAATATTTTTTAAAAAAATCCACGCCTTGCCCTCAAAATATTTTTTAAAAAAATCCACGCCTTGCCTTTGGTAGATCCTCTCAAAATATTCTTTAAAAAATCCACGCCTTTGTTAGGCCCTCTCAAAAATATTCTTTAAAAAATCCACGCCTTTGTTAGGCCCTGAAAAAATATTCATTAAAAAATCCACGCCTTTGTTAGGCCCTGAAAAAATATTCTTTAGAAAATCCATGCCTTTGTTAGGTCCTGAAAAAATATTCTTTAAAAAATCCACGCCTTTGTTAGGCCCTGAAAAAATATTCTTTAAAAAATCCACGCCTTAGTTAGGCCCTGAAAAAGTATTCTTTAAAAAATCCACGCCTTTGTTAGGCCCTGAAAAAATATTCTTTAAAAAATCCACGCCTTTGTTAGGCCCTGAAAAAATATTCTTTAAAAAATCCACGATTTGCCTTTGAAAGACCCTCTCAAAAATTATTCTTTAAAAAATCCACGCCTTGCCTTTGGTAGACCCTCTTAAAAATATTCTTTAAAAAATCCACGCCTGTATGAGACCCTGAAAAAATATTTTTTTAAAAATCCACTCCTGTATATGAGACCCTGATGGCCTTTTGAAAATGATTGTTTTTTTATTTTTTTGGCTAATCAATATTTTGGCCATAACCTAAGCAGGACAATAATGCTCATTGTATTCATTTGCCATTTAAAAATTCTGTGCCCGCTTAAAACGCAAATAAATAAATGGCAGCTGGCCAAAAGATTGATTATTCTAAAATACAACAAAAATAAATAAATACATAACTTTATAATGTTTGTTTTTGTAATATTTGTTTTTAATATTGCAAATGGAAATACAAGTGTTTTGCTGATATTGGTAGCGGTTATTTCAGTTGCACAGAATTGCCCTATATTTACTCTGCCACGAGAATGGCCTTTTCAATCCACTTGTTAAATATCACAATATTGAGTTTTTTTCAATGTCAAGTAAACACGGTTAATATTTTTTCTCAAACAAGACCTTATTCTATTTTTAAAAAAAAATTCTTGAATTTTTTTTTTTCAAAACATCGTAAAGATGTTCTTCTTATCAATCGTGTGATAAAAAACCAGCCAGTGCACTAATAACTTGAAAAAAAAAATTAAAACTGAAACTTGTTGTTGTCAATGAAAGTCAACAAGTTGATGTGCTCCTCATTTTCTTCTGTTTATCATTTTTCAAACAAACTGAAAAAATAAAAAAATAAAATTAAATAATTAGAAGAAAAATACCCCTTATGACTGGGCAGAGTCATGCGATGGGAGCAGCAGCAGCACCGGCAGCATTAGTTAAGTGTGGCCATAATTAAAAAGACCCGATTAGTTTATTGCCGGTATTAGAAACAAGACGTGCCATAGGGGAAAAATTATATTTTGATATAAAACAAAATTATCTGCCGCGATTGAAATGCACTACCAACCAGTAGAGGCCACCGTAAAATAAACCTCTAAAGCATTTTAAGTTGCGACTCCATATATTCATGTTAGTATGCCCTCCCACTCCCCCCTAATATTTTTTATTTTAAAATTGCATTCTTATCTCTTTTTTATCGTTTTGTTTTTTATTTAGATTTCATAAAAAGAAGTCACGTGGACTCACTATTCTTTTATACAGTCTTTCGATTGTTTAAATTTAAACAGCTTTTATTATTTATATTTTTAACCAATGATAAGTTTTCTATTTCCAGTGAAAAATGATTATGAATCTTATATTTTTCAATTATGAAACATAAGTACATGAGTGGCGAATAACCACTTCATACGAGGGTTGTTGTGAAAAGTTATTATATTCCAAACATATTCTTTAAAAAATCCACACCTTTGTATGGACCCCTAAAAATATTCTTTAAAAAATCCACACCTTTGTATGGACCCCTAAAAATATTCTTTAAAAAATCCACGCCTTTGTATGAACCCCTAAAAATATTCTTTAAAAAATCCACGCCTTTGTATGAACCCCTAAAAATATTCTTTAAAAAACCCACACCTATGTATGGACCCCTAAAAATATTCTTTAAAAAACCCACACCTATGTATGGACCCCTAAAAATATTCTTTAAAAAATCCACGCCTTTGTATGAACCCCTAAAAATATTCTTTAAAAAATCCACGCCTTTGTATGAACCCCTAAAAATATTCTTTAAAAAATCCACGCCTTTGTATGAACCCCTAAAAATATTCTTTAAAAAATCCACGCCTTTGTATGAACCCCTAAAAATATTCTTTAAAAAATCCACGCCTTTGTATGAACCCCTAAAAATATTCTTTAAAAAATCCACGCCTTTGTATGAACCCCTAAAAATATTCTTTAAAAAATCCACGCCTTTGTATGAACCCCTAAAAATATTCTTTAAAAAATCCACGCCTTTGTATGGAACCCTAAAAATATTCTTTAAAAAATCCACGCCTTTGTATGGAACCCTAAAAATATTCTTTAAAAAATCCACGCCTTTGTATGGAACCCTAAAAATATTCTTTAAAAAATCCACGCCTTTGTATGGAACCCTAAAAATATTCTTTAAAAAATCCACGCCTTTGTATGGAACCCTAAAAATATTCTTTAAAAAATCCACGCCTTTGTATGGAACCCTAAAAATATTCTTTAAAAAATCCACGCCTTTGTATGGAACCCTACAAATATTCTTTAAAAAATCCACGCCTTTGTATGAACCCCTAAAAATATTCTTTAAAAAATCCACGCCTTTGTATGAACCCCTAAAAATATTCTTTAAAAAATCCACGCCTTTGTATGGAACCCTAAAAATATTCTTTAAAAAATCCACGCCTTTGTATGAACCCCTAAAAATATTCTTTAAAAAATCCTCGCCTTTGTATGGAACCCTAAAAATATTCTTTAAAAAATCCACGCCTTTGTATGGAACCCTACAAATATTCTTTAAAAAATCCACGCCTTGGTATGAACCCCTAAAAATACTCTTTAAAAAATCCACGCCTTGGTATGAACCCCTAAAAATATTCTTTAAAAAATCCACGCCTTGGTATGAACCCCTAAAAATATTCTTTAAAAAATTCACGCCTTTGTATGAACCCTTAAAAATATTCTTTAAAAAATCCACGCCTTTGTATGAAACCCTAAAAATATTCTTTAAAAAATCCACGCCTTTGTATGAACCCCAAAAAGTATTCTTGGTAGACCCTTAAAAATATTTTTAAAAAATCCACTCCTTCGTTAGGACCTGAAAATCATTCTGTAAAAATCCACGAACCTGAAAAATATTCTTAAAGACATTTTAATCTAATTATAATTTTTTTTCTTTTCTATTTTAGGTAAGCCAATAATTGTGACTCCCTTAATCGTGAGTACCATAATCTCTCTTCCAGGACTGGCAAAGTTTACATCCGAATTTAAATAGCTCCCATTTTTTAATTTAGCTCCCATTTATATATCAAAATGGCGCCAGAGTGTGTGCTCCCTTCGAACTTGTCGTATTTTTTTTCCTCCTCGACACTAAGACTATGTATGACCTGTCCTCATAAACCTCTTAACGAATACTAAAATTTTCCAACTCGAAACAGAATAATTGTCAAATTTGGCTTTATTTTTAAATTATTTATATCCTCTCCAAAACGTTATTTTATTTATAACGACAAATATCGGAATTTATACATTTTTTAAAGAGTCATCGTCTTTTTGCAACATAAATTTAAAAATAATTATTTCATAATTATGTCAAAATTATCAAAAAAATTTATTACACTCCGGGACCAATAAAGAAAAAATTCTCGGCATTTTTCTGAAGTGAGAATTTTTATTTCACAAATGTTCAAAATTTTAATCAATATATTTTTTGATAACTACCCTGACGAAACTGTAAATAAACTAAGAAACACAAACGATCGAGATGATATCTGGCCGATTACTCGATATCATCTCGGTCATTCTGGCAGTAGGTGTTATAATCGACAAATCGTTCGTACTATTAATAGTTTTATTTTGGACCCAGTAGTCCAATTTTGAAGAACCTCTAATCTACCATTCAAATGCTACAACAACAAACCGGCTAATGGAAAGATTTCCTAATATCAACATCGCCGGTTGTTAAGCCACTTGTTTTTTTTTGGTGACGATTTTTATCAATGTCACTCCGTTCTCAACCGGTAAACGAAAAACCCATCCACTCGCTCTGGCCATCGATATTGATGGCCATAAGTACTGACCAAACAATATCACTTGAATTTATTGCCGTCGATAATGAAAAATTATCAGTTCGACAATAAAAAAACGCCAAACAGAAACCTCCAGCCATTCGCTGAGTGGATGGCTGAGATTTTTATTTGTTTTACTGTTCCAATTTTGATTTATTGGTCGCCCCTTTTCTTGTTGTCGCTACGATAATTATTTTATAATTAACAATGACAGAGAAATTTAGTGTGGTAGTAGATAGGGGGCGATGAGTGACAGGTAGAGAAGAGGAGATATTAAGTACTAATATAAAAACAGAGGTAGTTAAGACCTTAACAGAGGCTGTTAAGACCTTAACAGAGGATGTTAAGACCTTAACAGAGGCTGTTGAGGCCTTAACAGAGGCTGTTGAGGCCTTAAAATAGGCTGTTGAGACCTTAACAGTGTCTGTTAAAACCTTAACAATGTCTGTTAAGACCTTAACAGAGGCTGTTAAGACCTTAACAGAGGCTGTTAAGACCTTAACAGAGGCTGTTAAGACCTTAACAGAGGCTGTTAAGACCTTAACAGAGGCTGTTAAGACCTTAACAGAGGCTGTTAAGACCTTAACAGAGGCTGTTAAGACCTTAACAGAGGCTGTTAAGACCTTAACAGAGGCTGTTAAGACCTTAACAGAGGCTGTTAAGACCTTAACAGAGGCTGTTAAGACCTTAACAGAGGCTGTTAAGACCTTAACAGAGGCTGTTAAGACCTTAACAGAGGCTGTTAAGACCTTAACAGAGGCTGTTAAGACCTTAACAGAGGCTGTTAAGACCTTAACAGAGGCTGTTAAGACCTTAACAGAGGCTGTTAAGACCTTAACAGAGGCTGTTAAGACCTTAACAGAGGCTGTTAAGACCTTAACAGAGGCTGTTAAGACCTTAACAGAGGCTGTTAAGACCTTAACAGAGGCTGTTAAGACCTTAACAGAGGCTGTTAAGACCTTAACAGAGGCTGTTAAGACCTTAACAGAGGCTGTTAAGACCTTAACAGAGGCTGTTAAGACCTTAACAGAGGCTGTTAAGACCTTAACAGAGGCTGTTAAGACCTTAACAGAGGCTGTTAAGACCTTAACAGAGGCTGTTAAGACCTTAACAGAGGCTGTTAAGACCTTAACAGAGGCTGTTAAGACCTTAACAGAGGCTGTTAAGACCTTAACAGAGGCTGTTAAGACCTTAACAGAGGCTGTTAAGACCTTAACAGAGGCTGTTAAGACCTTAACAGAGGCTGTTAAGACCTTAACAGAGGCTGTTAAGACCTTAACAGAGGCTGTTAAGACCTTAACAGAGGCTGTTAAGACCTTAACAGAGGCTGTTAAGACCTCCACAGTTGCTGTTAAGACCTTAACAGAGGCTGTTAAGACCTTAACAGAGGCTGTTATGACCTTAACAGAGGCTGTTATGACCTTAACAGAGGCTGTTAAGACCTTAGCAGAGGCTGTTAAGACCTTAGCAGAGGCTGTTAAGACCTTAACACATACTGTTTAGATCTTAACAGTGGCTGTTATATTGAGAGGGTTTACCAGAGGCGTGGATTTTTTAAAGAATATTTTTTCGGGGTCTATCAGAGGCGTGGATTTTTTAAAGAATATTTTTTCGGGGTCTATCAGAGGCGTGGATTTTTTAAAGAATATTTTTTCGGGGTCTATTAGAGGCGTGGATTTTTTAAAGAATATTTTTTCGGGGTCTATCAGAGGCGTGGATTTTTTAAAGAATATTTTTTCGGGGTCTATCAGAGGCGTGGATTTTTTAAAGAATATTTTTTCGGGGTCTATCAGAGGCGTGGATTTTTTAAAGAATATTTTTTCGGGGTCTATCAGAGGCGTGGATTTTTTAAAGAATAGTTTTTCGGGGTCTATCAGAGGCGTGGATTTTTTAAAGAATATTTTTTCGGGGTCTATCAGAGGCGTGGATTTTTTAAAGAATATTTTTGAGAGGGTCTATCAGAGGCGTGGATTTTTTAAAGAATATTTTTGAGAGGGTCTATCAGAGGCGTGGATTTTTTAGAGAATATTTTTTCGGCTGTTAAGACCTTAACAAAGGCTGTTAAGACCTTAACAGAGGCTGTTAAGACCTTAACAGTGGCTGTTAAGACCTTAACAGTGGATGTTAAGACCTTAACAGAGGCTGTTAAGACCTTAACAGAGGCTGTTAAGACCTTAACAGAGGCTGTTAAGACCTTAACAGAGGCTGTTAAGACCTTAACAGAGACTGTTAAGACCTTAACAGAGGCTGTTAAGACCTTAATAGAGGCTGTTAATACCTTAACAGAGGCTGTAAAGACCTTAACAGAGGCTGTTAAGACCTTAACAGAGGCTGTTAAGACCTTAACAGAGGCTGTTAAGACCTTAACAGAGGCTGTTAAGACCTTAACAGAGGCTGTTAAGACCTTAACAGAGGCTGTTAAGACCTTAACAGAGGCTGTTAAGACCTTAACAGAGGCTGTTAAGACCTTAACAGAGGCTGTTATGACCTTAACAGAGGCTGTTAAGACCTTAGCAGAGGCTGTTAAGACCTTAGCAGAGGCTGTTAAGACCTTAACACATACTGTTTAGATCTTAACAGTGGCTGTTATATTGAGAGGGTTTACCAGAGGCGTGGATTTTTTAAAGAATATTTTTTCGGGGTCTATTTTTTAGAGGCGTGGATTTTTTAAAGAATATTTTTTCGGGGTCTATCAGAGGCGTGGATTTTTTAAAGAATATTTTTTCGGGGTCTATCAGAGGCGTGGATTTTTTAAAGAATATTTTTTCGGGGTCTATCAGAGGCGTGGATTTTTTAAAGAATATTTTTTCGGGGTCTATCAGAGGCGTGGATTTTTTAAAGAATATTTTTTCGGGGTCTATCAGAGGCGTGGATTTTTTAAAGAATATTTTTTCGGGGTCTATCAGAGGCGTGGATTTTTTAAAGAATATTTTTCGGGGTCTATCAGAGGCGTGGATTTTTTAAAGAATATTTTTTCGGGGTCTATCAGAGGCGTGGATTTTTTAAAGAATATTTTTGAGAGGGTCTATCAGAGGCGTGGATTTTTTAAAGAATATTTTTGAGAGGGTCTATCAGAGGCGTGGATTTTTTAAAGAATATTTTTTCGGGGTCTATCAGAGGCGTGGATTTTTTAAAGAATATTTTTGAGAGGGTCTATCAGAGGCGTGGATTTTTTAAAGAATATTTTTTAAAGGATCTACACAAGGCTTGGATTTTTTAAAGGATCTACATAAGGCTTGGATTTTTTATAGATGCGTTGATTCCGAAATTATTAAACCATCCCTCTGACTTCATGGCTGGCACTACCAGTAGCTATAAAATATTCTATGCAAAAAATTTGCTAAATTAATTTTCAATTTCAATTTTCTTGTCAAACATCTGTTCTGTTTTGTAATGTTCGTGTGAATCATGAAAACCAACCAAAACAAAACACCAACAGAAACAAAAAAATTATGACACAAAAAAGGCATTCCCCCACTATAGCGGCACGAAAAAAAACATTGTCCCATTGCATCCTTCATTAAAAGTCAGCGCCAAGCGTCATCATCGTCACTACCGGTAGAATATTTTACAAAGCACGACACCAAACACCCCAAAACACTGCCACCACCACCCCACCCAGGGTCAATAACACAAAATGATCACAAGAAAAATGTACAAAATACCTACATATATACAGACATATTCGTATATATAAATATTCATGTAGTCTTTTTGGTTTATTATAGATGCAGATATAATTTGTGTCCTCTTCCCATACCATAAAAAAATTTATATAAATTTAGCCATCCATCGACAACAACTACAAAAATGTATCTGCAATTTATTATATTTTTTTTGGCAATGTGCATTCTGTGTTTTTGTTTTGTTTTATTTTATATTATTTTTTTCTTTTCATTATGGGAAATTAATAATTTCTTATGGTTGCTTTTTGTTTCTATTCGGAGGTTGCCAAAAAAATTAATATTAATTTGGAAAATATAAATTTTCTTACGAAACACCCTAAATACATTCTTTAAAAAATCCACGCCTTGCCTTTGTTAGACCCTCTCAAAAATATTCTTTAAAAAATCTACGCCTTGCCTTTGTTAGACCCTCTCAAAAATATTCTTTAAAAAATCCACGCCTCGCCTTGGTTAGACCCTCTCAAAAATGTTCTTTAAAAAATCCACACCTTTGCTAGCCCCTCACAAAAATATTCTTTAAAAAATCCACGCCTTGCCTTTGGTAGATCCTCTCAAAAATATTCTTTAAAAAATCCACGCCTTGCCTTTGGTAGATCCTCTCAAAAATATTCTTTAAAAAATCCACGCCTTGCCTTTGGTAGATCGTCTCAAAAATATTCTTTAAAAAATCCACGCCTTGCCTTTGGTAGATCGTCTCAAAAATATTCTTTAAAAAATCCACGCCTTGCCTTTGGTAGATCCTCTCAAAAATATTCTTTAAAAAATCCACGCCTTGCCTTTGGTAGATCGTCTCAAAAATATTCTTTAAAAAATCCACGCCTTGCCTTTGGTAGATCCTCTCAAAAATATTCTTTAAAAAATCCACGCCTTGCCTTTGGTAGATCGTCTCAAAAATATTCTTTAAAAAATCCACGCCTTGCCTTTGGTAGATCCTCTCAAAAATATTCTTTAAAAAATCCACGCCTTGCCTTTGGTAGAGCCTCTCAAAAATATTCTTTAAAAAATCCACGCCTTGCCTTTGGTAGAGCCTCTCAAAAATATTCTTTAACAAATCCACGCCTTGCCTTTGTTAGACCTCCTCAAAAATGTTCTTTAAAAAATCCACGCCTTGCCTTTGTTAGACCTGCTCAAAAATGTTTTTTAAAAAATCCACGCCTTGCCTTTGTTAGATCTGCTCAAAAATATTCTTTAAAAAATCCACGCCTTGCCTTTGTTAGATCTGCTCAAAAATATTCTTTAAAAAATCCACGCCTTGCCTTTGTTAGATCTGCTCAAAAATGTTCTTTAAAAAATCCACGCCTTGCCTTTGTGTAGAACCTGAAAAAATATTCTAGTTAAAAAATCCACGCCTTGCCTTTGTTAGACCTGCTCAAAAATATTCTTTAAAAAATCCACGCCTTGCCTTTGTTAGACCTCCTCAAAAATATTCTTTAAAAAATCCACGCCTTGCCTTTGTTAGACCTCCTCAAAAATATTCTTTAAAAAATCCACGCCTTGCCTTTGTTAGACCTCCTCAAAAATATTCTTTAAAAAATCCACGCCTTGCCTTTGTTAGACCTCCTCAAAAATATTCTTTAAAAAATCCACGCCTTGCCTTTAGTAGACCCTCTCAAAAATATTCTTTAAAAAATCCACGCCTTGCCTTTAGTAGACCCTCTCAAAAATATTCTTTAAAAAATCCACGCCTTGCCTTTGGTAGATCCTCTCAAAAATATTCTTTAAAAAATCCACGCCTTGCCTTTAGTAGACCCTCTCAAAAATATTCTTTAAAAAATCCACGCCTTGCCTGGTCCTGGAAAAATCCCTCCCTCACTCTTCATACTGCCTATTATCATCTGTAAAAAGTTTAGTTCTAGAGCCATTGAACTTCCCTTGTCCATGTCCTTGAAATTCGCTAACCTTTTAATTTCGAAAAAAAGAAATCGCCAACATAAATTAGTTTGTCATAGTTATGGCCGAGATGATGTTTTCTTAAACCTAATTAACTGCTTATCGGGGCGATAATGATTTTATAGCTCACTTCTCGAGCTCTCTATCTTACCCTCAATTTAGTTCCACTTACTATGTAGACATTCATAATTCACATGCTAACATACTAACTGCGAACATTATCTGGTTAATGGTAGTTCGGCGGCGTCGCACTTATTTTGCAAAGTAGTGATATTGATAACTTTACTTTTGATCGGGGGAGGAGGAGAAGGGTATCGGATAACTATCTCCCCTGCACCTAAAAATATACAGCCATATGAATGATTAGCGTCGGACTAACTAGGAGTTACGCGTGATTTATGATAAACCACATTCATAATTCCGCTAATGATCCGGTTCGCACAAAAAACTTTATAACAGCATGCACGTGCTTTTATCACTGGTTTTTTCCAGTACCACATCGGAATTATGGAAATAAAAATCAGCATATTTGCACTAATAAACTAAACAAATAAAATAAAAATACAAATTATTTTAAGTGTGAAATTTAATTGCAATCAAATGTTAATCAGTTACTTATTTTTTAAGTGATTTATTTCTTTTGTTCCCGATTATGGTGATTAGTAGTTAGTAATTTTTCCATTATTAAGGCGCTACAATTCACACGAATCCTAGAAGAAATTGGTGAGAATTTTGTTTTTCAGGTTGTTTTCAGGTGCCAACCAAAGGCGTGGATTTTTTAAAGAATATTTTTGAGAGGTCCTACCAAAGACGAGGCGTGGATTTTTTAAAGAATATTTTTTAGAGGGTCTACCAAGGACGAGGCGTGGATTTTTGAAAGAATATTTTTTAGAGGGTCTACCAAGGACGAGGCGTGGGGTTTTCAAAGAATATGTTTGAGAGGGTCTACCAAAGACCATGCGTGGATTTTTTAAAGAATATGTTTGAGAGGGTCTACCAAAGACCAGGCGTGGATTTTTTAATGAATATTTTTGAGATGGTCTACCAAGGACGAGGTGTGGGTTTTTCAAAGAATATTTTTAGAGGGTCTACCAAGGACGAGGCGTGAGAATTTTGTTTTTCAGGTTGTTTTCAGGTGCCAACCAAAGGCGTGGATTTTTTAAAGAATATTTTTGAGAGGGTCTACCAAAGACGAGGTAGAAGAATATTTTTGAGAGGTTCTACCAAAGACGAGGCGTGGATTTTTTAAAGAATATTTTTTAGAGGGTCTACCAAGGACGAGGCGTGGATTTTTTAAAGAATATTTTTTAGAGGGTCTACCAAGGACGAGGTGTGGGTTTTTCAAAGAATATTTTTTAGAGGGTCTACCAAGGACGAGGCGTGGGGTTTTCAAAGAATATTTTTGAGAGGGTCTACCAAGGACGAGGCGTGGGTTTTTCAAAGAATATTTTTGAGAGGGTCTACCAAGGACGAAGCGTGGGTTTTTTAAAGAATATTTTTGAGAGGGTCTACCAAAGACGACGCGTGGATTTTTTAAAGAATATGTTTGAGAGGGTCTACCAAAGACCAGGCGTGGGTTTTTTAAAGAATATTTTTGAGAGGGTCTACCAAAGACGACGCGTGGATTTTTTAAAGAATATGTTTGAGAGGGTCTACAAAGACCAGGCGTGGATTTTTTAAAGAATATGTTTGAGAGGGTCTACCAAAGACCAGGCGTGGATTTTTTAAAGAATATGTTTGAGAGGGCCTACCAAAGACCAGGCGTGGATTTTTTAAAGAATATGTTTGAGAGGGCCTACCAAGAATATTTTTGAGAGGGTCTACCAAAGACCAGGCGTGGATTTTTTAAAGAATATTTTTGAGAAGGTCTACCAAAGGCGTGGATTTTTTAAAGAATATGTTTGAGAGGGTCTACCAAGAATATTTTTGAGAGGGTCTACCAAAGACCAGGCGTGGATTTTTTAAAGAATATGTTTGAGAGGGTCTACCAAAGACCAGGCGTGGATTTTTTAAAGAATATGTTTGAGAGGGTCTACCAAAGACCAGGCGTGGATTTTTTAAAGAATATGTTTGAGAGGGTCTACCAAGAATATTTTTGAGAGGGTCTACCAAAGACCAGGCGTGGATTTTTTAAGGAATATTTTTGAAAGGGTCTACCAAGAATATTTTTGAGAGGATCTATCAAAGACCAGGCGTGGATTTATTAAAGACTATTTTTGAGAGGGTCTACCAAGAATATTTTTGAGAGGATCTATCAAAGACCAGGCGTGGATTTATTAAAGACTATTTTTGAGAGGGTCTACCAAGAATATTTTTGAGAGGGTCTACCAAAGACCAGGCGTGGATTTTTTAAAGAATATTTTTGAGAGGGTCTACCAAAGGCGTGGATTTTTTAAAGAATATTTTTTAGAGGGTCTACCAAGAATATTTTTGAGAGGGTCTACCAAAGACCAGGCGTGGAATTTTTAAAGAATATTTTTGAGAGGGTCTACCAAGAATATTTTTGAGAGGGTCTACCAAGAATATTTTTGAGAGGGTCTACCAAAGGCGGGGATTTTTTAAAGAATATTTTTGAGAAGGTCTACCAAAGGCGTGGATTTTTTAAAGAATATTTTTTAGAGGGTCTACCAAAGGCGTGGATTTTTTAAAAAATATTTTTGAGAGGGTCTACCAACGGCGGGGATTTTTTAAAGAATATTTTTGAGAAGGTCTACCAAAGGCGTGGATTTTTTAAAGCATATTTTTGAGAGGGTCTACCAAAGACGAGGCGTGGATTTTTTAAAGAGGCGTGAATTTTTTAAAAAATATTTTTGAGAGGGTCTACCAAAGACGAGGCGTGGATTTTTTAAAGAATATTTTTGAGAGGGTCTATCAAGAATATTTTTGAGAGGGTCTACCAAAGACCAGGCGTGGATTTTTTAAAGAATATTATTGAGAGGGTCTACCAAGAATATTTTTGAGAGGGTCTACCAAAGACCAGGCGTGGATTTTTTTAAAGAATATGTTTGAGAAGGTCTACCAAAGGCGTGGATTTTTTAAAGAATATTTTTTAGAGGGTCTACCAAAGGCGTGGATTTTTTAAAAAATATTTTTGAGAGGGTCTACCAAAGACGAGGCGTGGATTTTTAAGGAATATTTTTGAAAGGGTCTACCAAGAATATTTTTGAGAGGATCTATCAAAGACCAGGCGTGGATTTTTTAAAGAATATTTTTGAGAGGATCTATCAAAGACCAGGCGTGGATTTTTTAAAGAATATTTTTGAGAGGGACTACCAAAGACGAGGCGTGGATTTTTTAAAAAATATTTTTGAGAGGGTCTATCAAGAATATTTTTGAGAGGGTCTACCAAAGACCAGGCGTGGATTTTTTTAAGAATATTTTTGAGAGGGTCTACCAAGAATATTTTTGAGAGGGTCTACCAAAGACCAGGCCTGGATTTTTTAAAGAATATTTTTGAGAGGGTCTACCAAGAATATTTTTGAGAGGGTCTACCAAAGACCAGGCGTGGATTTTTTAAAGAAGATTTTGTGCAAATCGAAAGATATATAAGGACTTTGATATACCATTTACATTAAATCGGTCGAACATATATATGGGAGCTATATCTAAATCTGAACCGATTTTCATGAAACTTAGCACACATCATTCTAGTCTCAATTCAGTACGCTATGCCAAATTTCGTGCAAATCGGAAAATATATAGGGTCTTTGGTACACCATTTACATTAAATCGGACGGAAATATATACGGGAGCTATATCCAAATCTGAACCGATTTTCATGCAGTTTTACACTTATCATTCTAGTCTCAATTCAGTACGATATGCCAAATTTCGTGGAAATCGAAAGATATATAAGGACTTTGATATACCATTTACATTAAATCGGTCGAACATATGGGGGCTATATCTAAATCTGAACCAATTTTTGCCAATTTCAGTAGGGTTCGTCTTTGGGCCAAATAGACGAGCTGTGCCAAATTCCATCCAATTCGGATCAAAAATATTCTTTAAAAAATCCACGCCTTGCCTTTGGTAGATCGTCTCAAAAATATTCTTTAAAAAATCCACGCCTTGCCTTTGGTAGATCCTCTCAAAAATATTCTTTAAAAAATCCACGCCTTGCCTTTGGTAGATCGTCTCAAAAATATTCTTTAAAAAATCCACGCCTTGCCTTTGGTAGATCCTCTCAAAAATATTCTTTAAAAAATCCACGCCTTGCCTTTGGTAGAGCCTCTCAAAAATATTCTTTAAAAAATCCACGCCTTGCCTTTGGTAGAGCCTCTCAAAAATATTCTTTAACAAATCCACGCCTTGCCTTTGTTAGACCTCCTCAAAAATGTTCTTTAAAAAATCCACGCCTTGCCTTTGTTAGACCTGCTCAAAAATGTTTTTTAAAAAATCCACGCCTTGCCTTTGTTAGATCTGCTCAAAAATATTCTTTAAAAAATCCACGCCTTGCCTTTGTTAGATCTGCTCAAAAATATTCTTTAAAAAATCCACGCCTTGCCTTTGTTAGATCTGCTCAAAAATGTTCTTTAAAAAATCCACGCCTTGCCTTTGTTAGATCTGCTCAAAAATGTTCTTTAAAAAATCCACGCCTTGCCTTTGTTAGACCTGCTCAAAAATATTCTTTAAAAAATCCACGCCTTGCCTTTGTTAGACCTCCTCAAAAATATTCTTTAAAAAATCCACGCCTTGCCTTTGTTAGACCTCCTCAAAAATATTCTTTAAAAAATCCACGCCTTGCCTTTGTTAGACCTCCTCAAAAATATTCTTTAAAAAATCCACGCCTTGCCTTTGTTAGACCTCCTCAAAAATATTCTTTAAAAAATCCACGCCTTGCCTTTAGTAGACCCTCTCAAAAATATTCTTTAAAAAATCCACGCCTTGCCTTTAGTAGACCCTCTCAAAAATATTCTTTAAAAAATCCACGCCTTGCCTTTGGTAGATCCTCTCAAAAATATTCTTTAAAAAATCCACGCCTTGCCTTTAGTAGACCCTCTCAAAAATATTCTTTAAAAAATCCACGCCTTGCCTGGTCCTGGAAAAATCCCTCCCTCACTCTTCATACTGCCTATTATCATCTGTAAAAAGTTTAGTTCTAGAGCCATTGAACTTCCCTTGTCCATGTCCTTGAAATTCGCTAACCTTTTAATTTCGAAAAAAAGAAATCGCCAACATAAATTAGTTTGTCATAGTTATGGCCGAGATGATGTTTTCTTAAACCTAATTAACTGCTTATCGGGGCGATAATGATTTTATAGCTCACTTCTCGAGCTCTCTATCTTACCCTCAATTTAGTTCCACTTACTATGTAGACATTCATAATTCACATGCTAACATACTAACTGCGAACATTATCTGGTTAATGGTAGTTCGGCGGCGTCGCACTTATTTTGCAAAGTAGTGATATTGATAACTTTACTTTTGATCGGGGGAGGAGGAGAAGGGTATCGGATAACTATCTCCCCTGCACCTAAAAATATACAGCCATATGAATGATTAGCGTCGGACTAACTAGGAGTTACGCGTGATTTATGATAAACCACATTCATAATTCCGCTAATGATCCGGTTCGCACAAAAAACTTTATAACAGCATGCACGTGCTTTTATCACTGGTTTTTTCCAGTACCACATCGGAATTATGGAAATAAAAATCAGCATATTTGCACTAATAAACTAAACAAATAAAATAAAAATACAAATTATTTTAAGTGTGAAATTTAATTGCAATCAAATGTTAATCAGTTACTTATTTTTTAAGTGATTTATTTCTTTTGTTCCCGATTATGGTGATTAGTAGTTAGTAATTTTTCCATTATTAAGGCGCTACAATTCACACGAATCCTAGAAGAAATTGGTGAGAATTTTGTTTTTCAGGTTGTTTTCAGGTGCCAACCAAAGGCGTGGATTTTTTAAAGAATATTTTTGAGAGGTCCTACCAAAGACGAGGCGTGGATTTTTTAAAGAATATTTTTTAGAGGGTCTACCAAGGACGAGGCGTGGATTTTTGAAAGAATATTTTTTAGAGGGTCTACCAAGGACGAGGCGTGGGGTTTTCAAAGAATATGTTTGAGAGGGTCTACCAAAGACCATGCGTGGATTTTTTAAAGAATATGTTTGAGAGGGTCTACCAAAGACCAGGCGTGGATTTTTTAATGAATATTTTTGAGATGGTCTACCAAGGACGAGGTGTGGGTTTTTCAAAGAATATTTTTAGAGGGTCTACCAAGGACGAGGCGTGAGAATTTTGTTTTTCAGGTTGTTTTCAGGTGCCAACCAAAGGCGTGGATTTTTTAAAGAATATTTTTGAGAGGGTCTACCAAAGACGAGGTAGAAGAATATTTTTGAGAGGTTCTACCAAAGACGAGGCGTGGATTTTTTAAAGAATATTTTTTAGAGGGTCTACCAAGGACGAGGCGTGGATTTTTTAAAGAATATTTTTTAGAGGGTCTACCAAGGACGAGGTGTGGGTTTTTCAAAGAATATTTTTTAGAGGGTCTACCAAGGACGAGGCGTGGGGTTTTCAAAGAATATTTTTGAGAGGGTCTACCAAGGACGAGGCGTGGGTTTTTCAAAGAATATTTTTGAGAGGGTCTACCAAGGACGAAGCGTGGGTTTTTTAAAGAATATTTTTGAGAGGGTCTACCAAAGACGACGCGTGGATTTTTTAAAGAATATGTTTGAGAGGGTCTACCAAAGACCAGGCGTGGGTTTTTTAAAGAATATTTTTGAGAGGGTCTACCAAAGACGACGCGTGGATTTTTTAAAGAATATGTTTGAGAGGGTCTACAAAGACCAGGCGTGGATTTTTTAAAGAATATGTTTGAGAGGGTCTACCAAAGACCAGGCGTGGATTTTTTAAAGAATATGTTTGAGAGGGCCTACCAAAGACCAGGCGTGGATTTTTTAAAGAATATGTTTGAGAGGGCCTACCAAGAATATTTTTGAGAGGGTCTACCAAAGACCAGGCGTGGATTTTTTAAAGAATATTTTTGAGAAGGTCTACCAAAGGCGTGGATTTTTTAAAGAATATGTTTGAGAGGGTCTACCAAGAATATTTTTGAGAGGGTCTACCAAAGACCAGGCGTGGATTTTTTAAAGAATATGTTTGAGAGGGTCTACCAAAGACCAGGCGTGGATTTTTTAAAGAATATGTTTGAGAGGGTCTACCAAAGACCAGGCGTGGATTTTTTAAAGAATATGTTTGAGAGGGTCTACCAAGAATATTTTTGAGAGGGTCTACCAAAGACCAGGCGTGGATTTTTTAAGGAATATTTTTGAAAGGGTCTACCAAGAATATTTTTGAGAGGATCTATCAAAGACCAGGCGTGGATTTATTAAAGACTATTTTTGAGAGGGTCTACCAAGAATATTTTTGAGAGGATCTATCAAAGACCAGGCGTGGATTTATTAAAGACTATTTTTGAGAGGGTCTACCAAGAATATTTTTGAGAGGGTCTACCAAAGACCAGGCGTGGATTTTTTAAAGAATATTTTTGAGAGGGTCTACCAAAGGCGTGGATTTTTTAAAGAATATTTTTTAGAGGGTCTACCAAGAATATTTTTGAGAGGGTCTACCAAAGACCAGGCGTGGAATTTTTAAAGAATATTTTTGAGAGGGTCTACCAAGAATATTTTTGAGAGGGTCTACCAAGAATATTTTTGAGAGGGTCTACCAAAGGCGGGGATTTTTTAAAGAATATTTTTGAGAAGGTCTACCAAAGGCGTGGATTTTTTAAAGAATATTTTTTAGAGGGTCTACCAAAGGCGTGGATTTTTTAAAAAATATTTTTGAGAGGGTCTACCAACGGCGGGGATTTTTTAAAGAATATTTTTGAGAAGGTCTACCAAAGGCGTGGATTTTTTAAAGCATATTTTTGAGAGGGTCTACCAAAGACGAGGCGTGGATTTTTTAAAGAATATTTTTGAGAGGGTCTACCAAAGACGAGGCGTGGATTTTTTAAAGAATATTTTTGAGAGGGTCTATCAAGAATATTTTTGAGAGGGTCTACCAAAGACCAGGCGTGGATTTTTTAAAGAATATTATTGAGAGGGTCTACCAAGAATATTTTTGAGAGGGTCTACCAAAGACCAGGCGTGGATTTTTTTAAAGAATATGTTTGAGAAGGTCTACCAAAGGCGTGGATTTTTTAAAGAATATTTTTTAGAGGGTCTACCAAAGGCGTGGATTTTTTAAAAAATATTTTTGAGAGGGTCTACCAAAGACGAGGCGTGGATTTTTAAGGAATATTTTTGAAAGGGTCTACCAAGAATATTTTTGAGAGGATCTATCAAAGACCAGGCGTGGATTTTTTAAAGAATATTTTTGAGAGGATCTATCAAAGACCAGGCGTGGATTTTTTAAAGAATATTTTTGAGAGGGACTACCAAAGACGAGGCGTGGATTTTTTAAAAAATATTTTTGAGAGGGTCTATCAAGAATATTTTTGAGAGGGTCTACCAAAGACCAGGCGTGGATTTTTTTAAGAATATTTTTGAGAGGGTCTACCAAGAATATTTTTGAGAGGGTCTACCAAAGACCAGGCCTGGATTTTTTAAAGAATATTTTTGAGAGGGTCTACCAAGAATATTTTTGAGAGGGTCTACCAAAGACCAGGCGTGGATTTTTTAAAGAAGATTTTGTGCAAATCGAAAGATATATAAGGACTTTGATATACCATTTACATTAAATCGGTCGAACATATATATGGGAGCTATATCTAAATCTGAACCGATTTTCATGAAACTTAGCACACATCATTCTAGTCTCAATTCAGTACGCTATGCCAAAATTCGTGTAAATCGGAAAATATATAGGGTCTTTGGTACACCATTTACATTAAATCGGACGGAAATATATACGGGAGCTATATCCAAATCTGAACCGATTTTCATGCAGTTTTACACTTATCATTCTAGTCTCAATTCAGTACGATATGCCAAATTTCGTGGAAATCGAAAGATATATAAGGACTTTGATATACCATTTACATTAAATCGGTCGAACATATGGGGGCTATATCTAAATCTGAACCAATTTTTGCCAATTTCAGTAGGGTTCGTCTTTGGGCCAAATAGACGAGCTGTGCCAAATTCCATCCAATTCGGATCATAAATGCGACCTGTACTTTGTTTACAATTTAACATGGACGGACGGACGTACGGACAGACAGACAGACGGACGGTCGGATGGAGGGACATGCATAAATCGACTCAGAAAGTGATTCGACGCAGAAAGTGATGTCTGTTACAAACATATGCACAAAGACATAATACCTTGTAGCACAGTGTGGTGAAAGGTATACAAGTGAAAAAGCGTTAAGTTCGACCGGTCCGATCATTGGATACCATCCACCATAGATATTCTGACAGGTACTTGAAATAAAAATATAGAGATAATACCACTTTTTGGTATTTTATATACCGAAATATTGGTTCCAGACCCCATGTTTCTTTGGACCAAATCCGTTTTAGAAAATTTTGATTTCTTCCAAATTTAGTTCAAGTACGAAGATGGGGAACATCGGTCCACTCCTTCTGGTTTTCCTTATATGGGGGCTATCCGAAAAAATTGACCTATATTCATATTTTTTTGTGGAGAGATTTGGTACCCATTAACAACTTAAAATACTAAATTACAGCTAATTCGGCGGAAAAATACGATCAAAACCCCCCAAAATACTGAAAATTAGGAGGTACAGTTATATGGAGGCTATCAGAAAAAGTGGACCTATATTTATAATTTTTGGTGTAGACATTTAGTATCCAATAAGAACCCAATATAGCAAATTTCAGCGAATTCGGTTGAAAAACGAGCTCAAGCACCCCCAAAATACCGAAAATTTGGGGGTACCCTTATATGAAGGCTATCCGAAAAAATGGACCTATATTCATAATTTTCTGTGGAGAGATTTGGTAACCATTAACAACTTAAAATACTAAATTATAGCTAATTCGCAAAAAAAAAATCGATAAAAACCCCCAAAATACTGAAAATTAGTAGGTTCAGTTATATGGGGGGCTATCAAAAAAGTGGACCTATATTTATAATTTTTGGTGGAGATATTTAGTACCCCAAAAGAACCCAATGTAGTAAATTTCAACGAATTCGGTTGAAAACGAACTCAAGAACCCCAAAATACCGAAATTTGGGGCGGGTACCCTTTATATGGGAGCTATGCCTAAACGTGGACCGATAAAGTCCATCTTCGAACTTTACGCTGATCAAGAACAATATATATACTCGGAAATGATTATTTCGTTGAGTTACAAACGGAAAAACGAAATTAATATATACCCTCCATACTATGGTGGAGGGTAAAAAAACGCCTCTGTGGCTACCTTTAAAAATATTTTTGCGGGTCCATAAAATTTTGTTCTCTGCTTTTGAACATTTCAGTGGATTTTTTTTCTGGCTTATGGAAAATTTTGTGGAATATCCTCTGTCTGCCATCGCCATGTACGCCCTACTTTCTTTCCAAATGTCACACCCCCTCTGTCGGTCAGTCTGTCTGCGGATTTAAGAGAATGCTAATAACTGTTAAAACAAAAAATTGGTTGTAGTTACCAAATTTGTTGTTGTTGTTTTTGTTATTTTTTTTTGTTAAACAATAACATTAGCAAGTTAACAAATTGATACTTAATCGTTCAATTAACACCCGTAGCAGGGAGCGAATGAAAAGATATTTCAGAACATCGCTTAACGAAGTTAAGTTTGCTTCGTCAGGTTGCTAGTTAGTTAACCCATCAAAGACAAATATTTGTTTATCTGTTATTATTCGCATTTAAAACATATTTTTTTTTTGTTGAAATATTTATTTTTAAGTCTCCATGATGTTGTTGTTGCTGCAGTTGTTGTTGTTATTTATTATTTACAAATATATCTCTCCCTCTGCTCTATGCAGCGCCATAATAAAAATATGCGATGGATTTATAATAGTATTGATGATATTGATTGTGGTGTTAGGGGGAGATAGGGTGGAGATAATAGAGGGTATGGAGTGCTGATGTGTGTGTGTGTGTTCACCCATTATATATTAATTTTTAATTTTTTATTTATTACATTTTTATTGAAAAGGAAAAGAAAGAAAAAACACTCCACATATCACACAATTGAAAAAAAAATTAAATAAAAAAATTTCACATGTCTTCTTGACGCCTCTTCTGTGTTCAGCGACACGGCATCTTTGTTGTTGCAAGATAGCGCAGAATGTTATAAAGGTTCGCGTATTAAGAAATTTTGAAACCAGTTTGAGTTGGTTATTGCGTGAGGTCAGTCAGTTAGTCGGTCTGCATGAAACGTGATACGCCTCTAAGAGGGTCCTTTCGAAAAAAATAAATAAAAATAAATACGGAAAGTGAAACCGGTACGGATCCGGTTATTTTTTTTTGGATTGCTGCTGGCTCCTTGTGTCGAACAATTACTATTGTGAAGGGGTACTTATTTTTTTTTTTTAATTGTGATTAATACTCTGTTATCGTAAAAATATTTGATATGCACTTGAAAGAATATTTTTTGAAATTAAAAAAAAAGATAAAAAAAATTATCAGTGTTCCAAAAAAAGTGATAAAAAGTGGCTACCAGTTAAGCAAGAACCTCGGGATACCTTCCTAACCCCTCAATAGTACAACAACCAAATTTGAATAATTTTTTGTTCGGTACCTCAGCACCACGGACCCGTAATACCTTCCCAACCCTTCCGCCCAGATTATCACAAAACAACCTTTAAGAAATTGTTTATCGGGATGGAGACACCTCCTCCATCCACCCCCCTAAATTTTATCACCAGCAACCTTAAAGAAAGTGTTCCTCATTTTTTTCAAAGATAAATTATCATTGTACCCCAACACCCCTCCCCCACCTCCCTCTGTGGCTTCCCAATTTATTTTATCATCATTTTGTTGTTTTTCCCTTTTCAATTGTTGTTAATTGATAAAAATTTATCTTTTTCGGTGTGTGTGTGTGTGTGTATGTGTGATCCTCTTCGCTTCTTTCAAAATTTGTTTGCTTGGCACTCTGTGACCCATTTCAATTGGCTGGCCGGCCCGTAAACATTGTGCCACAATTTAATTAAAAATTTATTTCAATAAAAAATAAAAACAGAATTGAAATTCATTTGCGGAACCCAAAACAAAAAATTACAAAACTTATTATGACAAATGTGCTATTTAGGCTGTCACATTTTGATTTTTGGGGTGTGATGAGCACAGGCCCATAAACAATGTCAATGGGAACCCGCACACACACACACTTCATAATTTATTAAAAAAGGAACCCCAACAAAACACATGAATGTCAAGGTTAACGAGGCCCATCCGATGTGTGGCACAGCGATAAAATTTATCAATTGGATATCATTTTTTTAAATTAAAAACCTTAACCTCCTTTAAAAGATCCACGCCTTGTTTAGACCCTGAAAAAATATTCATTAAAAAATCCACGCCTTGTTTAGACCCTGAAAAAATATTCATTAAAAAATCCACGCCTTGTTTAGACCCTGAAAAAATATTCATTAAAAAATCCACGCCTTGTTTAGACCCTGAAAAAATATTCATTAAAAAATCCACGCCTTGTTTAGACCCTGAAAAAATATTCATTAAAAAATCCACGCCTTGTTTAGACCCTGAAAAAATATTCATTAAAAAATCCACGCCTTGTTTAGACCCTGAAAAAATATTCATTAAAAAATCCACGCCTTGTTTAGACCCTGAAAAAATATTCATTAAAAAATCCACGCCTTGTGTAGACCCTGAAAAAATATTCATTAAAAAATCCACGCCTTGTGTAGACCCTGAAAAAATATTCATTAAAAAATCCACGCCTTTGTGTTGACCCCAAAAAAATCTCCATTAAAAAATCCACGCCTTTGTGTTGACCCCAAAAAAATCTCCATTAAAAAATCCACGCCTTGTTTAGACCCTGAAAAAATATTCATTAAAAAATCCACGCCTTGTGTAGATCCTAAAAAAATCTCCATTAAAAAATCCACGCCTTTTGTAGACCCTGAAAAAATATTCATTAAAAAATCCACGCCTTTGTGTAGACCCCAAAAAATCTACTTTAAAAAATCCACGCCTTTGTGTAGACCCCAAAAAATCTACTTTAAAAAATCCACGCCTTTGTGTAGACCCCAAAAAATCTACTTTAAAAAATCCACGCCTTTGTGTAGACCCCAAAAAATCTACTTTAAAAAATCCACGCCTTTGTGTAGACCCCAAAAAATCTACTTTAAAAAATCCACGCCTTTGTGTAGACCCCAAAAAATCTACTTTAAAAAATCCACGCCTTTGTGTAGACCCCAAAAAATCTACTTTAAAAAATCCACGCCTTTGTGTAGACCCCAAAAAATCTACTTTAAAAAATCCACGCCTTTGTGTAGACCCCAAAAAATCTACTTTAAAAAATCCACGCCTTTGTGTAGACCCCAAAAAATCTACTTTAAAAAATCCACGCCTTTGTGTAGACCCCAAAAAATCTACTTTAAAAAATCCACGCCTTTGTGTAGACCCCAAAAAATCTACTTTAAAAAATCCACGCCTTTGTGTAGACCCCAAAAAATCCACTTTAAAAAGTCCACGCCTTTGTGTAGACCCCAAAAAATCTACTTTAAAAAATCCACGCCTTGTATAGGACGCCAAAAAATATCTTTTAAAAACTCCACGCCTTGTGTAGGCCCTTTTAAATAAGCTTATACACAAATTTGGAACCGGTTACTCGGTTTCAACATTTCAGTTTTTTATTTTAACCCGCATTATAATAATCTGATATGATGGTATTGATAGTGTATTCATTTTTTCCAATTATTTGGTATACATAATCCCGATTTTTGATAACTGAACCCGGTTTCTAAACCGGTTACTCGGGTTGAAAATTGTTCGGAATTACATTTGAAGTATTTTTATTGGCAACGTATGAATTGAAATTATTTGTCGAATTATTTTGATTGTTCTAAACTCCGGTTATTACATTGTTTTTGAACCGGTTACTCGTTTTAAATTTGGTGTAAATCGTTGAAAATTATATTTGAAGTACGCTAACGAAATGTTTTTCAAAAATATGCATAAATATATTAAAAAAAATATTTTTTTTCCATCACAATTAATAGAACCGAATTTTAAATCCTTATTAAATTACAACTTTTTCTATAATCGGATTATTTGTTTTTTGCTTGAACCGGTTACTCGGTTCTAAGCTTTTAAATTGCTATCAAAATTAAATTGAAAATATTGTAAATAATAAAAATGACATTTAAAAGAATATTTTATAAAATATTCCTTCCCAAAATCTGAATTTTCGATTTTTCATGAACCGGTTACTCGGTTCGAAATGTGTATAGTGTGTCTAAAACGGCATTTGAGTTATAATAATTAATTGAACCGAATGTAAAATATTTTTTACATTATTTTTTCTAAAATCTGATTTTTTGGTTTGAGTTTTGAACCGGTTACTCGGTTATAAATTTGTAAGACGCTATTAAAATTATTTTTATAGTACTGCAATTAATAAAATTGAGATTAAACCAATATTTTATGTTATTATTTTCCCAAAAATCCGAGTTGTTGGTTTTCTTGTGAACCGGTTACTCGGGTTGAAATGTGTATAGTGTGTTTAAACCTGTATTTGAGTTATCATAACTAATAGAGTCGAATGTAAAATAATTTTCATATCATATTTTTTTTCTAAAATCTGATTTTTTGGTTTGAGTTTTGAACCGGTTACTCGGTTATGAATTTGTAAGACGCTATTAAAATTATTTTTATAGTACTGCAATTAATAAAATTGAGATTAAACTAATATTTTATATTATTATTTTCCCAAAAATCCGAGTTGTTGGTTTTCTTGTGAACCGGTTACTCGGGTTGAAATGTGCATAGTGTGTTTTAAACAGCATTTGGGTTATCATAGTTAATAGAACCTAATGTAAAATAATTTTCACAATTATTACTTTTCTAAAAATCTGAGTTCTGGATTTTATGTGAACCGGTTACTCGGTCATAAATTTGAAAAAAAAAAACGCTATCATAATTGAATTTAAAATACTGTAAATAATAATAATGAAATATAAAACGATATTTAATATTGTACTTCGATTTTTCATGAACCGGTTACTCGGTTCGAAATGTGTATAGTGTGTTTAAAATGACATTTGAGCTCTCAAAACTAATATAATTGAATGTAAAATCATTTTTACATTGTTATTTTTTCTAAAATCGAATTATTTGGTTGTTTTCCAACCGGTTACTCGATTATAAATTTGTAAAAGGCTATCAAAATTAAATTCAAAGTGATGCTATTAATAAGATTGAGATAAAAGATTTTTTTCCTATTAGTATCCTTCCCAAGCACTAAGTTTTTTTATTTTTTGTGAACCGGTTACTCGTGTTATTCATATTTGTGAACCGGTTACTTGAGTTGAAATGTTCATAGCGTATTTAAAACATAATTTTAGGTATCATAATCAATGGAACCGAATGTAAAATAATGGCCACATTATTATTTTTCAAAAAATCTGAGTTTTCGGTTTTTTGTGAACCGGTTACTCGGTTATAAATTTGTAAAAGGCTATCTAACTTGAATTTAATGTACGACAATTAAAAAGATTGAGCTTAAACAATTTTTTTACATTTTCATTTTTCCGAATATCCGGGTTTATATTTTGTTGAGAACCGGTTTTTGTGCGTAATGAACCGGTTATTCGGTTTTTTCTATTTTTATTTATTTTTTAATGGATTTTAAATTTACTAATTTAATTTTTTGTTTTTTTCCTCTTTACAGATCTAACCTGCAACCGTGTACTTAATAAATATATGCCACAACAATTTACGTCCCCACAAATTAGAGTTAAAAATCTAGAACCCATCAACAAAAACAACTACAAATGTTAGTGTAAAATAAAACATTTAAACCAAAACTAAAATTTTATTTGAAAAACGAAATTCAAACCATAATTTAACCAAGGGCAATTGGTTATAAATTATAATCAAAATAATATCCCCAAAATTGATATTGAAAATAATTCCACTTTAGTTAAATTCAAATCTTTTTTGTGTTCAACATTTCGTTTTCTTTTTTGTTTGCCTGGTGTTGAATACAATCGCCATCACCGCCAAAACGTTATGTTCCACGATTTATTTATAAGAAATTCCAATGAACTATTCTTTCGAGGTCCTGAAGAAGAAAGTGATGCTGGCGCCAATAAGGCCAACAACAAACAACAACAACGATCGAAAAATTTTGTAAATTTTCAAAAATCTGCAATTATTCCAAAAACCACAACAACAAATACAAAAATGGCTGTTAATAAAAAATTAATGGAATCGACGATGACAAATCGAAAGAAAGATCCATTTTCGGCGGATCAGAAGACGGCGTCATTGGAACAGGAATTGAATTTGGCTAGGCGGGCATGCTGGTGCAAGAACATAGAGGGTGATGACAATGAAGGTGATGGTTTGTTAGATAGAAAATCGGAACATGAATGCTGTGAGAATTGCTTTAAATCAAATGACGATGCTGATGATGATGGAGAAAAATTAAATTTAGAAAAAACTACAACGGTTTTGAATGGTGCTAAAATATTTAGTAAAAATATTAATACAACAACTACTAATAATACTACTATAAATAATAGTAAATTAGAAGAAGAAGACAAGTCATTTAGTGTAGAGAAAACTGAAATCCCAACAACAACAACAACTAATAATTTAATTAAGCGAAAACTTACAACTAAGCCAGAGCACAAGAAGGAGAGCAGCGATGCTGATGCGGGTGAGAATGAAGATCTTGTAAATACAAATTCCAAACTTGCCGATTCCTCATCTACATCGTCATCCCGCTCCTCGTCCTCTTCCTCTTCTACTTCCCTGAAGCAAAATTCCACGGCCAGTCTGAAGGCATTCTTCTTAGCCCTTTGGTTGGGTTTTGTCAATTTCTGTGAACGCAACACCATTAAACGCGATGATCCCCGCTTTGAGGCCTATCGCAAAAAACCCGAAACGGAAATGAAAAAGTCAACAACAACAACAACTAGTGAAAATGGAGCTGGAAAAACGGCGAACGGTGGCAAGAAACAATTCCAATTTAAATTGTTGACAAGTAAAAAAGTGATATTCCTACTGCTGGTATGCTTCTTCTTTTCGTGTATTCAGCGGATTGATGCTCGTCCCAATAGTGCTTCGGGTGATGGTAATGCTGTAGCCGGTGAAGCTGTGGGTGTTGGTGCCGAAAGTGCTTATACGGTGACACCAGGAAAAGTTAATGTGAGTAGAGATCAAATTTTCAATAAATTTTTTCTTGAAATAAATTAAGAAACCGGTTTATGGTGTACAAAAAACCCGGTTCCGAAAACCGGGTTTTTGTCTCAGTGTGAACCGGTTTTTTATTTTTTTCATTCAATCAATTTTCAAGTTGTGGAAAAAACCGGTTCCGAAACCCGGTTTTTTGTTCAATGTGAACCGGTTCATTTAATTTTTTTCATTCAAATATCATAATTAACATCATTATAAACTTCATAAATTTATTTTAATTAAAGTATTGACACTTGAAGATCGATATTGAACCGGTTACTTGGGTATAATTGTACTGTATTCGATTCAGGGGGTTTCTCTATAAACAATATCACTATAAAATAATTTATTTTTAATTGGTAGAGACAAATATTTTTAATTTTTTAAAATAAATTGAAAAAAAAATTTCTTTTCATTCAAATGGCTAACTCACTCACTAATTGATATTAATTTATTGCCACTTGAGAGATTCATTTTTGAACCGGTTACTCGGGTATAAATTGGTATATTGTGATGTTTGATTAATGGGTTCTCTTTATAAAAAAATATAACTTTAAACTAATTTATTTTTAATTCTTTAGACATTTTTTGAAGAAAACCCCGGTTTCTATAAAACCGGTTAACCGGATTTTTTGTTCCACATGAACCGGTTTTTTACTTTTTACATTCATATGTCATAACTAACTACATTAACTATCATATTGTAGTTCAATGTAATGTATTGCTACTTAGGAACGATATTGAACCGGTTACTCGGGTACAATTATGCTATATTCGATTCTGGGTCTATCTTTATACAAAAAAATTAATTTTAATATAATTTATTTATTTTTTTAAATTGTTATTAATCAAAAAATAACAATATTTTCTATAGATACGTTTTCTGGATTTCCTATGAACCGGTTACTCGGATCTATATTCGTGTATTGTATTTTAAACTTCTATTTATGTTACCTGAACAGTCTTGTAGACTTAACTATGACATTTCTAAGGTGTTTCATTTTTAAACCAACTTTTTTCAGCACTTATTGAACCGGGTTTTGTACAAAATCAAACGGTTTTTATATTTATTATTAGATTAGCAAGTATGAACTATTATTGCAAGATATTAATTAAGATTTAATTAGCTAAATCACATGATAGCGACTATTTTGGAACCGGTTACTCGGGTTAATATTCGGTTTCGAATGCTTAATTAATCGGTTTTTTGTTTATTGGGAATATATTAAGTATTGGAAGATGATGATTATGTTTTTAAGTAGTCAACTAACATGATAGACGCTATTTTGTACTCGAATTAATATCCGGATTTTTATACTAAATGAATCGGATTTTTGGCTCTTAGGAGTATGTAAAGATATCAGAAGATATTGAAAAAGTTTTAACTAATCAACCCAAATGACAGAGGGTATTTTGGAACCGGTTACTCGAGTTAAAGTTTGGATTATAATAATAAATTAAACGGGTTTTGGTTATTATGAATATTTAAAGACATTGAAAGATAATGTTAATGTTTTAAGTAGTCAATTCACATGATAGGGACTATTTTGGAACCGGTTACCCGGATAAATATTTGGATTTTGATACTAAATTAAACGGTTTTTGGTTATTTGGAGTATTTAAACATATTGAATGTTAATGTTTAAGTTTTAGCTGCCAATCTGCATAGTAGTGACTACTTTCGAACCGGTTACTTGAATTAATATTCGGGTTTTTTCCGAAATGAATCGGTTTTTTGTTTATTTTGAGTATTTAAAGATATTTTAAGATAATAATAATGTTTTAATTAGCCAACCCACATGATAGAGAGTATTTTGGAACCGGTTACTCGGGTTAATATTTGGATTTTCTTCCTAAATTCAACGGTTTTTTGTTATTTTGACTATTTTAAGCTATTGGAAGATTATGTAAAAGTGTTAAGTAGTTAAACCACATGATAGATACTATTTTGGAACCGGTTACTCGGGTTAATATTTGGATTTTCTTACTAAATTCAACGGTTTTTGGTTATTTTGACTATTTTAAGCTATTGGAAGATTGTGTAAATATGTTAAGTAGTTAAACCACATGATAGATACTATTTTGGAACCGGTTACTCGGGTTAATATTTGGATTTTCTTACTAAATTCAATGGTTTTTGGTTATTTTGACTATTTTAAGCTATTGGAAGATTATGTAAATGTGCTAAGTAGTTAAGCCACATGATAGAGAGTACTTTGGAACCGGTTACTCGGGTTGATATTTCGATTTTCTTACTAAATGCAATGGCTTTTGGTTATTTTGACTATTTTAAGCTATTTGAAGACTATGCAAATGTGTTAAGTAGTTAAACCAAATTATAGATACTATTTTGGAACCGGTTACTCAGGTTAATATTTGGATTTTTAAACTAAATTAAACGGTTTTTGGTTATTATGAAAATTTTCAGATATTGAAAAATCATTTTAAAGTTTTAAGTATTCAAACCACATGACATAGACTATTTTGAAACCGGTTACTCGGGTTAATATTTCGATTTTGACACCAAATTAAACGGGGTTTTTTGCATATGTGGAGAATTTAAAGATATTGGAAAATAATGATTACGTTTTATGTGGTCAACCCATATGATAGAGACTATTTTGGTACCGGTTACTCTTGTTAATATCCGGGTTTCGATGGTATCTAAAATGGGGTTTTTTGATTATGATAGGTATTTTAAATATTTTCAAGATCTTAATCCAACAACCCATTTAATGGAAACTATTTTGGAACCGGTTACTCTGCTTAATATCCGATTTTTGGGTATTAATTGGGTATATGATGTTGACAGGTAGTTGAAGTATTTAAATAGGTTGAACCCATTGAAATGCAATATGTTCATAATATGTGAACTGGTTTTTGGTACTAAGTGACCCGGGTTTTCGGATTCAGAACAGATTTGCAGGATTTTATAGGATTTATTTATTTTTCTATGGAATCAAAAGTTAGCCACTGAAGATTTTTTCGTAATTCTCCTCAGGCTAATATCCGGTTTTTTAGACTAAATGAACCGGTTTTTTGATTATTATGGCTGTTTTAATTATTTTCGAAATAAAACTCATAAATATTTAATTTGGTATTAATATTGAAGCCGGTTCTTCTTACTAAATGAACCGGGTTTTCGGTTTTTGTATCGTGTTTTTGGCTTTTTAGTTGGATTTTGATACCAAATTTTTGGTTATTAGGAATAGTTAAAGATATTGGAAAATAATGTAGTCACACCACATGATAGAAACTATTATGTAACCGGTTACTTTGATTCTTCGCACTAAATGAACCGGGTTTCGGGTTTTCAACCGGGTTTTTAGCTTTTTACTTGGAAAAATTTTATTTTTTTCGAATTTTAGTTTATTGAGAAATGCATTTATAAAAAAATTAGGTTTCTCGTTTTCTCAGAATTTTTTTAAAGCATAAAATTGAAACCTTCTTTCACTGAGTATTATTCGTTAGATATTTATACTTTCTTTATCGTCTTTTTTATCATCTGCATTATCTCTTAATAAAAAATGTCCTTCAAAGCCCACAAGTTCTTTTTTTAATTAAAACAATTTGCTAAAATTAATCCTCCCATAACAAAAGGACTCCTAGAAGGACATTGTCAAGATATTTGATATTTTTTCTTGAAATTTGTTGACGCAGAAAAATTGTTTCTCTTAGATTAATTTGTAATATTTATTAACAAGTTATGTGTTGGCGTTTAACTCAAAGTAGAAGAAGCAACAAAAAATAAAACATAGATTAAATGAATGGACAAAAAAGGTTCATCATTCTCTCTCTCTCTCTCTCTCTCTCTCTCTCTCTCTCTGGTTATCGCCATGACAAATCAAAGCGGCATCGAATGATAATAAAATAAAAAAAATTACATTACATTGAGAATGAAAAGAAGAAGAAGATGAAAAACAAATCATAAATAAGCTTAAAATTACATCAAGAAGAAGAAGAAAAAATAATAAAAATAAATAAGCAAAAAAATAAACCTACCCAAGAATGCTAAACAAACAAAACAGCAGCAGACAATGATATCAAGATACAGATTTTTTTTAATGCGAATTCTATGAAAAATAAGAGGCTGGAAAAAATAGAAAAAAAGACGATTGAAAAAATATTGCTAATTTCAGCAAAAAAATGATGGGGAGGTTGGGGAGAAGAGGTTCGAATTTTATGAAGTGGTTGGTCTTTCTTTTGTTAGAAATTATAAATATATTTGAAGAGTCAAGCTCCTAGTTGGCTATGGCTGGATGGTGAAGTATCCGGAAGCACCTCATAATTAAAGGTGGTTAATTATTTTTTTTTTTAAATTTAATTATCATATTAATATGTTCTTTGAAATAAAATTTAGTAGCAATTAAAATTTTTGAATTGTTCCGGAAGGGAATTTTTGACCGACTTATTCATAAGTTTTGGCAACTTGAAAGGTAATGGAACCTATCACAGCTTTTTAATGTGTCCCAACGACGTGCATAACGTACCGGTTATAGTTTAGAATGACGTGTGTTAAATTTTGTCGAAATCGGTTGAGATTTTGATATAGCTTCCCTATATATTTTTCTCCGATTTTATGTAAATGGTGTACCGATGACCCGTAGTTTGTTCGATTGACACGAAATTTTGCACAGCGTGTTGAGCTGGTTTTAGAATGACATGTGTTGAGTTTTATTGAAATCGGTCGAAATTTAGATATACCTCCCATATATATTTTCCTCCGATTTTAGTTTAATTGTGTACAAAAGTCGCTAAAATAATGTTATTGAGACGAAATTTGGTATTGCGCAGTGAATTGACATGTGTTAATTTTTATCAAAATCGGTTCGGATTTAGATATAGGTCCCATATATATTTTGGTCCGATTTTATGTAAATTGTGCACCGATGACCCGTAGTTTGTGCAATTGACACGAAATTTTGCACAGCGTGTTGAGCTGGTTTTAGAATGACATGTGTTGAGTTTCATTGAAATCGGTCGAAATTTACATATAGCTCCCATATATATTTTCCTCCGATTTTATGTTAATGGTGTACAGAAGTCGCAAAAATTATGTTATTGAGACGAAATTTGGTATTGCGCAGTGAATTGAGCCTAAATTGACATGTGTTAATTTTTATCAAAATCGGTTCGGATTTAGATATAGGTCCCATATATATTTTGGTCCGATTTTTTGTAAATGGCGCACCAAAGGCCCTATGTTGATTTTCATTGACACGAAATTTTGTACAGCGTGTTGAATTGATTCTAGAATGACGTGTGTTAAGTTTGATTGAAATCGGGCGAAATTTATATATAGCTCCCATATATAATTTCATCCGATTTGAAACAAATGATGCACAAAACAGGAAAATATCGTCTGAATAAGACAACATTTTGCACAGCGTGTTGAATCAGGCCTAGCTTGGTGTGTGTTAAATTTTGTCGAAATCGGCTGCGATTTCGATATAGCTCCCATATAGATTTTCATCCGATTTCATGTAAATGGTATACCAAAGACCCTAAGTTTGTTCGATTGTCATGAAATTTGGTACAGCAGACCAATTTATGTACAGAATGATGTACATTAAGTTTGATTGAAATCGGTCGAAATTAAGATATAACTCCTACATATATACGATAGTTCGATTACACGTAAATGGTGCACTAAAGACTGAATTGAGTCCAGAATGATGGGTGTTAAGTTTGGTTGAAATCGGTTTAGATTTCGATATAGCTCATATATATAACTTTGTCGGATTTTTAGTAAATCTGGTATCAAACACCCGGTGTTTGTCCGACTAAGATTAAATTTTGTTCATCGTACCGAATTGAGTGTGGAATGACGTATCTTGAGTTTGGTTGAAATCGCCTAAGATTTCTATATAGCTACCATATATAACTTCGCCGGATTTTATGTAAATGGTCCACCAAAAGCCCGAAGTTTGTTCGATTGTGACGAAATTTGGCACTTCGTATTGAATTTGATATATAATCATGTATGTTAAGTTTTGTTCAAATCGGTTTAGATATAGATATAGCTCCCCTATATAATTTCATCCGATTTTAGGTAAATGCACACCAAACGTCCAAAGTTGGTTCGATTGATATGAATTTGGGCACAGCGTACCAAATTGAGTATAGAATGACGTGTGTTAAGTTTGGTTGAAATCGGTTCAGATTTCGATATAGCTCCCATATATAACTTCGTCGGATTTTATGTAAATGGTGTAACAAAGGCCCGAAATTTTGTTCGATTGTCAAGAAATTTGGCACAGCGGACCTATTTAAGTGTAGAATGACGTGTCTTAAGTTTGGTTGAAATCGGTTAAGATTTCAATATAGCTCTCATATATAATTTTTTTCCGATTTTACATAGTTGGTTCACCAAAGACCCAAAGTTTGTTCGATTGACATGAAATTGGGTATAACGTACCAAATTGAGAATAGAATGTCGTGTATTAAGTTTGACTGAAATCGGTTCAGATTTTGCTATAGCTTCCATATATAACTTCGTCGGATTTTTAGAAAATCTGGCACCAAACACTCAAGATCTGTCCGACTAAGACGAAATTTTGCACAGCCTATTGAACTAGGCCTAGATTGATGTGCGTTAAATTTTGTCAACATCGGTTGAGATTTCGATATAGCTCTCATATATAACTTGGTCGGATTTTATGTAAATGGTGTATCAAATACCCTAAGATTGATCGATTGCGACGAAATTTTGCACAACATATTGATATGTGTCTAGGGAGATGTTTGCTAAGTTTTGTTAAAATCGTTTGAGATTTCTATATAGCTCACTTATATATTTTCATCCGATTTTATGTAAATCGCACACAAATGGCCCGCCATTGGTCGTCTGATTGGATCGACATTTTGCACAGCGCATCTAATTAGGTCTAGAATGACGTGTATTGAATTTTATTGAAATCTCTTGAAATTTATATATAGCTCCATATATATTTTCGTTCGATTTTATGTAAATATGATGTACCAAAGACCAAAATTTACACCCCATTTATTTGCCACATATGCATTGCTTCTGTAATATAACAAATATAATTTTTTCTAACAATTTCCACATTTTGTTTTCCTTATGCAAATATTTATTTGGAAAAAAATAATAAATAATAAAAAAAAATTACAAATAACTTAACTGTGAAATTTAAATAAAAATATAATTAATTGGCAACCTTGTTTGATTTACGATCATTACGAAGTGAAACAAACTAGCAAAAATGCTCACTAGTCACATCTCCAACAACCTAAACATGCATCCCCCTAGCCATACCTTACCACATAACAACCCAACCGATCATATAGAACATTGTTTTCGCTCCAACACCAGACTTTACACAGTATTTAAATATGAATAGAAACAAAAAAATAGGGAACAAAATGTTGTTTTCTATTGTTGTTATTGTTGTTGCATTTTTATGAATGACTTAATTGACAAAGTCTAGAAATGTAAATAACTTTTAAATGCTTCACAAAAAAATACAAAAAAACAAAATAAATAAAATAATAGTAGCAGAAAAAATGCTTATCATTAATTACATGGCATTAAATTATATAATTAAAAAAACAAAAGATATTTTACAATAGTCATGTGACCGGTTGACTGACAGTCACTTAAGTGGGAGGGAGAGGAATATTAGCTAATAATTTTAGAAGCCATTGACATTGTATAGTTCTTTGAAAAGTATACCCCCGCGTCCCAATGACTCGGCCTTCAAATTACATAGAATCACATTTCTCAGCTACTGGAGTTTTAATTTCTTTGGTATATTAAAAAATCCACAGTCAAAGGTCTTGATTTTTATACCCTTCACCACACTGTGGTACAGGGTATTATGTCTTTGTGCATATGTTTGTAACAGGCAAAAATAATCGAGATAGACCCATGGTTCCTTTTGAGAATATGCATAGAATCACTTTCTGAATCGATTTATGCATGTCCGTCCGTCTGTCCATGTTAAATTGTAAACAAAGTACAGGTCGCATTTATGATCCGATTTGGAATTTGAAATTTGGCACAGCTCATTTGCTTGGCCCAAGGACGAACCCTATTGAAATTGGGAAAAATCGGTTCAGATTTAGATATAGCTCCCATATATATTTTTGCCCGATTTACGGACTTTAGACCCTGAAAATCTTTCGATTTGCACGAAATTTGGCATAGCGTACTGAATTGAGCCACGAAAGATGTGTGCCAAGTTTCGTGAAAATCGGTTCAGATTTATATATAGCTCCCATATATAGTTTCGCCCGATTTACGGACTTTAGACCCTGAAAATCTTTCGATTTGCACGAAATTTGGCAAAGCGTACTGAATTGAGCCACGAAAGATGTGTGCCAAGTTTCGTGAAAATCGGTTCAGATTTAGATATAGCTCCCATATATAGTTTCGTCCGATTTCATGTTAATGGTGCCCCAAAGTCCCTATATATCTTTCGATTTGCAGGAAATTTGGCATAACGTACTGAATTGAGCCTAGAATGATGTCTGCCCAGTTTCGAGAAAATCGGCCCAGATTCAGATATAGTTTCGTCCGATTTCATGTAAATGGTGCACCAAAGTCCCTATATATCCTTCGATATATTTGGATAGAGCTTCCATATATATTTTCGCCCGATTTTAAGTAAATTGGACATCAAACTCTTCATGCTAGTCAGGTTGACATCAAATTTTGCACAACGTACAAAATTGAGCATAGAATTACGTAGTTGCGTTTTCTAGAAGTACAGACATAGCCCAACAGATAACCTATTTATATTTGATTGAAGTCGATTTATATAACTTATGGATATATAGGTAGATTCACATTTAGATAAATATCACATATTTTATTTCATTCAATTTCATGTTAATAGCCCTGTTTAATATATCCATAGTGGTGAAGGGTATCATATAGTCGGCCCCGTCCGACTTTACTACTTTCCTTACTGGTTTTCTATAAAATTGTAAAGACACCATATCTCATAGATAATAATTTTCGTATCCCAATTCGCTTCGATATTGCCTCTAAAGGCCTTAAACAAAATTAGTTTATATCGGAAAACCCGGTTCAAAAATTTAAAATCGGTTCATTTTGTTGCACAAAAAAAAATAAATAAATAACCAGTGAGCGGAGCAGTATAGTCGGACGGGGCCGACCATACGATATCCTACACAACTTCCATGAAAATTTAATTTTCTGTGGTTCTATATTCTGAGATTGGGCAATATTTCGCGATATTTGCACACTTTTGACTGGATAGAGGCCAGCAAATGTTACTAATAATCAGTACAGTCCCTCTAATTACCAAATTCACTTCACCGTGGGTTGTCTTGTGATGTTCGGTTTCGACTCGAAAAGTACAAATAATTAAGTTTTCGGTCCACTTCATGTGAAAAATTATTATCTGATCATCACCTAACATTTTAGGCGTTGTCCTTGACCATAACTGGAACCTCATGGAACATTGCAAAGCGATCAGCGCTATATTTCCGCCCTCCAGTGTGGTAATAGGTTTCTGAATAATATATTAATACGTAAGCACCTGTAAATATTTAAGTTTAACTCCCGCATCCGAGTACATATGAAAATATAATTGGTAGCAATTTAAAGGTCAACCACTCCTCTTGGAAATACTATCCACCTCTTGGGTCTATGCCATTCAGGTGTAAATATATACGCCATAGAATACAAATTTTGTCATTTTTCACACAAAAGTTAGGGTCCATTTGACCCGCTAAATATTGATCGATCTTTATCAAAAAAGGCATGCTGTTTCTTTGGCCCGGCACCCTTCTCCATGCAAAAATTCGCGGTGTTTGGGCCATAATTGCGGCCTTTGGAGCGACCAGAAAAACCGACAAAAATAAAGTTTTTGGTCCATTTCATCCCCTAAATATTAACCGATCTTTTGCAAAAACAATAGGGGTCTTCATTGGCCAGAACCCATCCTACATGCAAAATTTCGTGAAGATTGGTCCATAACTGTGGCCTGTATCGTGTTTACAAATTATAATGGACAGACGGACGGACACACATGTCTAGATCGACTCAGCTAGTCGAGATATGACAATCGGTATACTTAAAGGTGGGTCTAGGACCAGAATTTCGCGGCGTTACAAACTTTTGGGGCTGCACAAAGCTATAATACCCTGACAACATAGTTGTGTAGGGTATAAAAATTACGAAGGATTAGCTGAAGGGTGTCTATGTGGAGCTATGTTAGAAATAAATATGGTGGATGGTGAAGTATCCGGACGATGAAAGAATTGAAGGCGTAAGAGTCGTTCATGGTATTTATCTATAAATCGAAAACTGCAGGTTTTCGGCCCTCTGAAGTTATTGATGATGGCCAGGGACTCTTTGTGTACATGGTGAGTTTTTTTTTTATTGGCACGATGATATTCAATACTTCGTTATAAACGTATTGAAAGCCTGAGAGACTGCTGGGAGGTTATCTACTTAGTAGTTGTACTTCTCTATACAATTTTGCATTTTAGAAAAAAATCAATGCTCATCCAATTAAAGTTATTTTTCTTTACCAAATTTTCCCAGCCTGTAACGAAGTCCACATTTTTTCCGTTGTTGTTGTTGAAAAAAGTGTCCATTCATGATTGATGTCAATTACATTCCACACACACACACACACACACTGTCTTTATCTTCCTGATTGTCGTGATCATCTGTCAAACAAATTTACACCGAACGAAAATCGTTGCTAAATGTTATTGTCAAATGGGACGACTTAGGGAGGTAGGAAAGGGACGGTGAGATATTGCAAACTCTAGTAAAGATTTCTAATTTATTCCTTCCTTCGGGTAATTGTTGTTAATTTTTCCGTTTCTTCTTCTACTATTGTTTTATTTTCTATTTTTTTGTTTTTGCTTTTGTCACGCTCAAATGCATTGTCATGAACTTGAAAATAAATAAAAAAGACGATTTAGGGAAAAAAAAACTAAAAAACAGCAACAAAATGTAGTTACAAAAACTTAATTACCGCTGTAACTTAGAGCTGAACGGAAAATTGGTTCCACAAATTACCACAAAAACAACACCTAACTAATGTGACATTTACGAATGTTTTTGTTGTAACTAAAATTCCAAGGTAGAGTATTTGACGTTCTGGCCAATATGACACTATTTTTTTCTAAATTGTTGTTGTTATTTATGAAGGAAATTGACATAAATCTCAATTTTAACTGAGGGTGAATATTATGTGCAAAAATTTCACATTTATATATCTGAAGGGAGCGTCTATAGGCAAGCTGGAAGGAGTTTCTATAGGCGACCTGAAGTGAGCCTCTATAGGCGACCTGAAGTGAGCCTCTATAGGCGAGCTGAAGTGAGCCTCTATAGGCGAGCTGAAGTGAGCCTCTATGACGAGCTGAAGTGAGCCTCTATAGGCGAGCTGAAGTGAGCCTCTATAGGCGAGCTGAAGTGAGCCTCTATAGGCGAGCTGAAGTGAGCCTCTATAGGCGAGCTGAAGTGAGCCTCTATAGGCGAGCTGAAATGAGCCTCTATAGGCGAACTGAAATGAGCCTCTATAGGCGAACTGAAATGAGCCTCTATAGGCGAACTGAAATGAGCCTCTATAGGCGAACTGAAATGAGCCTCTATAGGCGAGCTGAAATGAGCCTCTATAGGTGAGCTTAAATGAGCCTCTATAGGTGAGCTTAAATGAGCCTCTATAGGTGAGCTTAAATGAGCCTCTATAGGCGAGCTGAAAGCGGCCTCTATAGGCGAGCTGAAATGAGTCTCTATAGGAGAGCTGAAATGAGCCTCTATAGGCGAGCTGAAATGAGCCTCTATAGGCGAGCTGAAATGAGTCTCTATAGGAGAGCTGAAATGAGCCTCTATAGGCGAGCTGAAACGAGCCTCTATAGGCGAGCTGAAATGAGTCTCTATAGGAGAGCTGAAGTGAGCTTCTATAGGCGAGCTGAAGTGAGTCTCTATAGGCGAGCTGAAGTGAGCTTCTATAGGCGAGCTGAAGTGAGCCTCTATAGGCGAGCTGAAGGCGGCCTCTATAGGCGAGCTGAAGTGAGCCTCTATAGGCGAGCTGAAGGTGGCCTCTATAGGCGAGCTGAAGGTGGCCTCTATAGGCGAGCTGAAGGTGGCCTCTATAGGCGAGCTGAAGGTGGCCTCTATAGGCGAGCTGAAGGTGGCCTCTATAGGCGAGCTGAAGGCGGCCTCTATAGGCGAGCTGAAATGAGCCTCTATAGGCGAGCTGAAATGAGCCTCTATAGGCGAGCTGAAATGAGCCTCTATAGGCGAGCTGAAGGCGGCCTCTATAGGCGAGCTGAAGGCGGCCTCTATAGGCGAGCTGAAGGCGGCCTCTATAGCCGAGCTGAAGGCGGCCTCTATAGGCGAGCTGAAAGCGGCCTCTATATGCGAGCTGAAGGCGTCCTCTATAGGCGAGCTGAAGGCGGCCTCTAAAGGCAAGTTGAAGGCGGTCTCTATAGGCGAGCTGAAGGCGGCCTCTAAAGGCAAGTTGAAGGCTACCTCTATAGAAGGGCTGAAGGGAGCCTCTATAGGCGAACTGAAATGAGCCTCTATAGGCGAACTGAAATGAGCCTCTATAGGTGAGCTTAAATGAGCCTCTATAGGTGAGCTTAAATGAGCCTCTATAGGTGAGCTTAAATGAGCCTCTATAGGCGAGCTGAAAGCGGCCTCTATAGGCGAGCTGAAATGAGTCTCTATAGGAGAGCTGAAATGAGCCTCTATAGGCGAGCTGAAATGAGCCTCTATAGGCGAGCTGAAATGAGTCTCTATAGGAGAGCTGAAATGAGCCTCTATAGGCGAGCTGAAATGAGCCTCTATAGGCGAGCTGAAATGAGTCTCTATAGGAGAGCTGAAGTGAGCTTCTATAGGCGAGCTGAAGTGAGTCTCTATAGGCGAGCTGAAGTGAGCTTCTATAGGCGAGCTGAAGTGAGCCTCTATAGGCGAGCTGAAGGCGGCCTCTATAGGCGAGCTGAAGTGAGCCTCTATAGGCGAGCTGAAGGTGGCCTCTATAGGCGAGCTGAAGGTGGCCTCTATAGGCGAGCTGAAGGCGGCCTCTATAGGCGAGCTGAAATGAGCCTCTATAGGCGAGCTGAAATGAGCCTCTATAGGCGAGCTGAAATGAGCCTCTATAGGCGAGCTGAAGGCGGCCTCTATAGGCGAGCTGAAGGCGGCCTCTATAGGCGAGCTGAAGGCGGCCTCTATAGCCGAGCTGAAGGCGGCCTCTATAGGCGAGCTGAAAGCGGCCTCTATATGCGAGCTGAAGGCGCGTCCTCTATAGGCGAGCTGAAGGCGGCCTCTAAAGGCAAGTTGAAGGCGGTCTCTATAGGCGAGCTGAAGGCGGCCTCTAAAGGCAAGTTGAAGGCTACCTCTATAGAAGGGCTGAAGGGAGCCTCTATAGGCGAGCTGAAGGGAGCCTCTATTGGCCAGCTGAAGGGAGCGGGCTGAAAGGAACACCTATAGGAGAGCTTAAGGCAGCCTCTATAGGATAGCTGAAGGTAGCCTCTATAGGAGAGCTGAAGGCAGCCTCTATAGGCGAGCTTTTAAAATAGTTTTTATTTGGAGGTGTTTTCTATGTCCCTCCGCAGGTTCGAAACCCAATATTTCCACATCCGCCCAATGCTTCTACCATAGTCATTGGAACCTTTAACGACCTCCTCGTGTTTAATCCACCTTTGACATTTAAAATCGAATTGGAATTCTATGCATTAAAAAAGTTCGCCCCCACCATCGTTTCCACCCATCAAATGAACATGCATGTATTTTACATAATCAAAAGTGTTGTTCTTGTTCTTCCTCTTCTTCTTTTTGTTACTCTTGTTGGTTTTGTTGTTATATTGAAAAATTGGAAATTCTGTTTACGACGACATCCATCCTCAGAACATTGTTGTAATGACCTTAACTGCGAAAACGAGGAAAACTTTTGTTCCACATACGAATCGTGTTATTAGGGGCAAATGGAAAAAGTTTTTTTTTGTTTTATTCACTCAAATCGATAATGGAAAATCGGGGGTTGATATTTATATATTTTGGGGTCTAATAAAAAGTTTTTTTATTTATAATTATTTAAAAATAAATAGCGAACGACACATAACCTACTGCGGGACAGACATACACCTCGCCTGACATATAACTTACCTTCATATCTCATTTCGTTGGGTACAATTTTTGTTGTTGTTGTTTTTTTCACGGCTCCACATTTGACGGAGGACACATATGACATAGAACATATGTTCCATATCTACGCACACGATATCAGTTACTTCGCTCAATAGGGATGGCCAACACTGAGAGATTCAGTCTGCGAGGGATCACCGAGACTACCAGGAGCAAGAGATTAAAAAAATATAGGTTTAATAGTCTCTACATAGGACTGATGGGAGTCTCTATAGATTTGGTGAATGGATCCTTTATAGGCGAGCTGATGGGAGCCTTTATAGGCGAGCTGATGGGAGCCTTTATAGGCGAGCTGATGGGAGCCTTTATAGGTGAGCTGATGGGAGCCTTTATAGGCGAGCTGATGGGAGCCTTTATAGGCGAGCTGATGGGAGCCTTTATAGGCGAGCTGAATGTCCGTGAAGATAAATTTAAAATTTAACTAGCAAAGACACAAACCACCAAACTTTTTCGCTGGTTCACATAGGGTTAAGACAGAGAGAGTGAGAGAATGCGAAATTGCAGAACTAAATCTAGAGAGAGAGAGAAAGTGTGAGCGTAACTGAGAATGTGCCACAATTTGCAGAACAGAATTGTGCGCAGTATGTGAGCGTATTTGACAATGCGCCACCAATTTGCAGAACTAAATTGCGGCCGGCCTTATGCAAATTTCATATAAAATACCCCATTGTAAAAAAATGAAGAAGGGTTCGGGGTTGAGGGGGGGCTCAAACGAAAGGTCTAAGAGTGTACTTTCAGAATATGTGGACCATATAGGCAAAAAGAATTTCGGAGATGGGAATTTTTCCGATTTTCTGAAAATGTTTAGGGTGACTTTAGGAAAATTTCCGATAAAATGGGCCACTGTAAAAAAATGAAGAAGGGTTCGGGGTTGAGGGGGGGGCTCAAACGAAAGGTCTAAGAGTGTACTTTCAGAATATGTGGACCATATAGGCAAAAAGAATTTCGGAGATGGGAATTTTTCCGATTTTCTGAAAATGTTTAGGGTGACTTTAGGAAAATTTCCGATAAAATGGGCCACTGTAAAAAAATGAAGAAGGGTTCGGGGTTGAGGGGGGGCTCAAACGAAAGGTCTAAGAGTGTACTTTCAGAATATGTGGACCATATAGGCAAAAAGAGTTTCGGAGATGGGAATTTTTCCGATTTTCTGAAAATGTTTAGGGTGACTTTAGGAAAATTTCCGATAAAATTGGCCACTGTAAAAAAATGAAGAAGGGCTCGGGGTTGAGGGGGGGCTCAAACGAAAGATCTAAGAGTGTACTTTCAGAATATGTGGACCATATAGGCAAAAAGAGTTTCGGAGATGGGAATTTTTCCGATTTTCTTAAAATGTTTAGGGTGACTTTAGGAAAATTTCCGATAAAATGGGCCACTGTAAAAAAATGAAGAAGGGTTCGGGGTTGAGGGGGGGGCTCAAACGAAAGGTCTAAGAGTGTACTTTCAGAATATGTGGACCATATAGGCAAAAAGAATTTCGGAGATGGGAATTTTTCCGATTTTCTGAAAATGTTTAGGGTGACTTTAGGAAAATTTCCGATAAAATGGGCCACTGTAAAAAAATGAAGAAGGGTTCGGGGTTGAGGGGGGGCTCAAACGAAAGGTCTAAGAGTGTACTTTCAGAATATGTGGACCATATAGGCAAAAAGAGTTTCGGAGATGGGAATTTTTCCGATTTTCTGAAAATGTTTAGGGTGACTTTAGGAAAATTTCCGATAAAATGGGCCACTGTAAAAAAATGAAGAAGGGTTCGGGGTTGAGGGGGGGCTCAAACGAAAGATCTAAGAGTGTACTTTCAGAATATGTGGACCATATAGGCAAAAAGAGTTTCGGAGATGGGAATTTTTCCGATTTTCTTAAAATGTTTAGGGTGACTTTAGGAAAATTTCCGATAAAATGGGCCACTGTAAAAAAATGAAGAAGGGTTCGGGGTTGAGGGGGGGCTCAAACGAAAGGTCTAAGAGTGTACTTTCAGAATATGTGGACCATATAGGCAAAAAGAGTTTCGGAGATGGGAATTTTTCCGATTTTCTTAAAATGTTTAGGGTGACTTTAGGAAAATTTCCGATAAAATGGGCCACTGTAAAAAAATGAAGAAGGGTTCGGGGTTGAGGGGGGGCTCAAACGAAAGATCTAAGAGTGTACTTTCAGAATATGTGGACCATATAGGCAAAAAGAGTTTCGGAGATGGGAATTTTTCCGATTTTCTTAAAATGTTTAGGGTGACTTTAGGAAAATTTCCGATAAAATGGGCCACTGTAAAAAAATGAAGAAGGGTTCGGGGTTGAGGGGGGGCTCAAACGAAAGATCTAAGAGTGTACTTTCAGAATATGTGGACCATATAGGCAAAAAGAGTTTCGGAGATGGGAATTTTTCCGATTTTCTGAAAATGTTTAGGGTGACTTTAGGAAAATTTCCGATAAAATGGGCCACTGTAAAAAAATGAAGAAGGGTTCGGGGTTGAGGGGGGGCTCAAACGAAAGGTCTAAGAGTGTACTTTCAGAATATGTGGACCATATAGGCTAAAAGAGTTTCGGAGATGGGAATTTTTCCGATTTTCTTAAAATGTTTAGGGTGACTTTAGGAAAATTTCCGATAAAATGGGCCACTGTAAAAAAATGAAGAAGGGTTCGGGGTTGAGGGGGGGGTCCAACGAAAGGTCTAAGAGTGTACTTTCAGAATATGTGGACCATATAGGCAAAAAGAGTTTCGGAGATGGGAATTATTCCGATTTTCAGAAAATCGGAAAAATTCCCATCTCCGAAACTCTTTTTGCCTATATGGTCCACATATTCTGAAAGTACATTCTTAGACTTTTCGTTTGAGCCCCCCCTCAACCCCGAACCCTTCTTCATTTTTTTACAGTGGCCCATTTTATCGGAAATTTTCCTAAAGTCACCCTAAACATTTTCAGAAAATCGGAAAAATTCCCATCTCCGAAATTCTTTTTGCATATATGGTCCACATATTCTGAAAGTACACTCTTAGACCTTTCGTTTGAGCCCCCCCTCAACCCCGAACCCTTCTTCATTTTTTTACAGTGGCCCATTTTATCGGAAATTTTCCTAAAGTCACCCTAAACATTTTAAGAAAATCGGAAAAATTCCCATCTCCGAAACTCTTTTTGCCTATATGGTCCACATATTCTGAAAGTACACTCTTAGATCTTTCGTTTGAGCCCCCCCTCAACCCCGAACCCTTCTTCATTTTTTTACAGTGGCCCATTTTATCGGAAATTTTCCTAAAGTCACCCTAAACATTTTCAGAAAATCGGAAAAATTCCCATCTCCGAAACTCTTTTTGCCTATATGGTCCACATATTCTGAAAGTACACTCTTAGACCTTTCGTTTGAGCCCCCCTCAACCCCGAACCCTTCTTCATTTTTTTACAATGGGGTATTTTATATGAAATTTGCATAAGGCCGGCCGCAATTTAGTTCTGCAAATTGGTGGCGCATTGTCAAATACGCTCACATACTGCGCACAATTCTGTTCTGCAAATTGTGGCACATTCTCAGTTACGCTCACACTTTCTCTCTCTCTCGATTTAGTTCTGCAATTTCGCATTCTCTCACTCTCTCTGTCTTAACCCTATGTGAACCAGCGAAAAAGTTTGGTGGTTTGTGTCTTTGCTAGTTAAATTTTAAATTTATCTTCACGGACATGGCGAGCTGATGGGAGCCTTTGTAGGCGAGCTGATGGGAGCCTTTATAGGCGAGCTGATGGGAGCCTTTATAGGCGAGCTAATGGGAGCCTTTATAGGCGAGCTGATGGGAGCCTTTATAGGCGAGCTGATGGGAGCCTTTATAGGCGAGCTGAAGGGAGCCTTTATAGGCAAGCTGATGGGAGCCTTTATAGGCGAGCTGAAGGGAGCCTTTATAGGCGAACTGAAGGGAGCCTTTATACGCAAGCTGAATGGAGCCATTATAGGCGAGCTGAAGGGAGCCCTTATAGGCGGGGAAGGGAGTCTTTATAGGCGAGGCGAGCTGAAGGGAGCCTTTATAAGCGAGGCGAGCTGAAGGGAGCCTTTATAAGCGAGGCGAACTGAAGGGAGCATCTTTGGTGAACTGAAGGCAGTGTTTGTAGACGAGCTGAAGATAGCCTTTATAGGCGAGCTAAAGGGAGTCCTTTTTAGTGGAGATGATAGGATGCTTAAGATTGACTTAAGGAAGTCTTTATATTTAAGATGAAGGGAGTCATTATAACTGGCTGGAGGGAAACTTTATCTACGGAATATCTCTAATGGAGCTATATTAAATTTTAAGCCCAGAGTATCTTTATAGACGAGCCGCATGGATTTTATATATATAGCTAGTGGGAGTATCTATAGATGAATCGAAGGTGTCTCTATATTAGAGCTGAAGGCAGTCTTCATAGACTCCGAATGGATATTTTGTACCCAAGCTGCAGGGAGACTGTATGGAAAAACATTCGAGACCCATTTTTCCCTTAGAAAATAGAGCCCCTCATTACTTGGCCCTCAATTTGTTCCATAAAAAAAAACTCATTAACAGGGCCTCCATTGAACTGAGGCATCGATTTTTTTTATTGAAACAAGTCTCATTAACTCTTTTTCTATAGAAACATCCTCATTAACTGAGGCCTCGATTTTTTTCTATAGAAACATAGCCTCATTGGCAGAGGCCTGAATTTGTTTTCTATAGAAAAAAATCTCGTTCAATCAGGCCTCAATTAGCTTTCTATAGAAAAAAAGTTCATTAACTGGTCTCGATTTTTTCTATAGAAAAATTCCTAATTCGAGCTAAAGGGAGCATATAACATGCGACCCATAATATTTTACTACATAAACATGTCCATAAATAACTTCGAGACCCATTTTTTCTATAGAAAAAAATTCGAGACCTATATTTTGTTTCTATAGTAAAAAATTCGAGACCCATATTTCTCCTAGTTGAAGGGAGGAAAAAAAATCGACACCCATTTTTTTCTATAGAAAAAAATTCGAGACCCATCTTTTCTTTCTATAGAAAAAAATTCGAGACCCATCTTTTCTTTCTATAGAAAAAAATCGAGACCCATATTTTGTTTCTATAGAAAAACAATCGAGTCCCATATTTTTTCTGTAGAAAACAGTTCGAGACCCATATTTTTTCTACAGAAAACAATTCGACTCCCATTTTTTTCTATAGAAAAAAATTCGACTCCCATTTTTTTCTATAGAAAAAAATTCGACACCCATTTTTTCCCCCTTTTTTTCCATACAAAATAATTCGAGAGCCAATTGCCATCAAAATTGTCATCCCAATATACTTTTTTTTTTTTTAATTCATACCTGTAGCGAGCGAGAGTGCAAATTTAATTTGTTTGCGTGTTGGTTTGTTTGTTTTGGTTTTTTTTTTGTTACTATTGCTGTTGTTTGTATTGTTGTTGTTGTCATGTTGTTACACACATCTGTGAACAATGCGAAACAATTTGACATTTGGGTGAACGGCTGGCATGAATTGCTGCGTCCATTTGTCTGTCCATTTTATGACTGCCTACCTATCTATCTGTGGCTGCTGCTGATGGTGGTCACTTGGTGTTTCAGTGTCTAGTCCGACACTGATGCATGTCCATTCATTCACTTTCGTTTCAATTCAATCATTTACCCGACGAATTCAATTGTTCGTAAAGGCGGAGAGGCGCCTATGACATTGCCGACCATGTGTGTGCGCGACATACGAACGGCGATGACAAAATGGCCAACAAATTACTTTGGATTATTTTGCATTGTTTGAAAAAATAAAATACAACAACAAAGTGGACAATATCACAACAACAACAAACCCTCACATGTATTATTTACACAAATCCCCCATTTGGTGTTTTGTTTAACAAACATTCGTTCAAATCATATAAAAAATTATTGTTGTAATTTGTCACAGAATTAAATTATGGAAAATTAAATCGGCATGGATTTGACAGGGGAATTTGAAAGCGACATATTTTTCATAGAAAACATCATTCAGAAAACTTGGGACTAAGGTTTTTCAATAGAAAACAAATTACGACTCTTGAGAATGAGGCTTTTTTCCTTAGGAAAAAATTCAAGACCCCTTTGTCGGCTGTTTTTTTCTATAGAAAAAAATTCAAGACCCTTGAGTCGGCTGTTTTTTTCTATAGAAAAAAAATTCAAGACCCTTGGGTCGGCGATTTTTTTCTATAGAAAAAAAATCAAGACCCTTGGGTCGGCTGTTTTTTTCTATAGAAAAAAATTCAAGACCCTTGGGTCGGCTGTTTTTTTCTATAGAAAAAAATTCAAGACCCTTGGGTCGGCTGTTTTTTTCTATAGAAAAAAATTCAAGACCCTTGGGTCGGCTGTTTTTTTCTATAGAAAAAAATTCAAGACCCTTGGGTCGGCTGTTTTTTTCTATAGAAAAAAATTCAAGACCCTTGGGTCGGCTGTTTTTTTCTATAGAAAAAAATTCAAGACCCTTGGGTCGGCTGTTTTTTTCTATAGAAAAAAATTCAAGACCCTTGGGTCGGCTGTTTTTTTCTATAGAAAAAAATTCAAGACCCTTGGGTCGGCTGTTTTTTTCTATAGAAAAAAATTCAAGACCCTTGGGTCGGCTGTTTTTTTCTATAGAAAAAAATTCAAGACCCTTGGGTCGGCTGTTTTTTTCTATAGAAAAAAATTCAAGACCCTTGGGTCGGCTGTTTTTTTCTATAGAAAAAAATTCAAGACCCTTGGGTCGGCTGTTATTTTCTATAGAAAAAAATTCAAGACCCTTGGGTCGGCTGTTTTTTTCTATAGAAAAAAATTCAAGACCCTTGGGTTGTTTTTTTGTATAGAAAAAATTCAAGACCCTTGGGTCGGCTGTTTTTTTCTATAGAAAAAAATCGCCGACCCAAGGGTCACAACAACAACAAACTGTTTTTTTTATAAAAAAAATTCAAGACCCTTGGTCGGCGATTTTTTTATAGAAAAAAATTCAAGACCCTTGGGTCGGCGATTTTTTTCTATAGAAAAAAATTCAAGACCCTTGGGTCGGCGATTTTTTTCTATAGAAAAAAATTCAAGACCCTTGGGTCGGCGATTTTTTTCTATAGAAAAAAATTCAAGACCTTGGGAATCGATTTTTTTCTATAAAAAAAATTCAAGACCCTTGGGTCGGCGATTTTTTTCTGAATTTTTTTCTATAGAAAAAAATGCCGACCCAAGGGTCTTGAATTTGTTTCTATAGAAGAAACAGTCCGAACCAAGGGTCTTGAATTTTTTTCTATAGAAAAAAATCGCCGACCCAAGGGTCTTGAATTTTTTTCTATAGAAAAAAATTCAAGACCCTTGGGTCTTGAATTTTTTCTATAGAAAAAAATTCAAGACCCTTGGGTCGGAATTTTTTTCTATAGAAAAAAATTCGTCAACCTCGCGTTGAGGTGTTTTTTCTATAGAAAAAAATTCAAGACCCTTGGGTCGGACTGTTTTTTCTATAGAAAAAAATTCAAGACCCTTGGGTCGGACTGTTTTTTCTATAGAAAAAAATTCAAGACCCTTGGGTCGGACTGTAGGTTCATTTTTCCTATAATTCGCCCTGTCGAAGTTTCCTTATTTCCTCTACCAATTAGCAAGACATTCGTTTTAGGTGTTGTAGAAGTTGTTGTTGTTGACTTTGTTTCTGATATCTGTCCCTATCTTCGTTTTCTATTTACCTTGTTACGGTTAAATTTTTATTGGCGTCTTGTTTGGTCTGATGATGTTATTCGACGTCGTTCTCGTCGCATTTGTTTGCATTTAATTTGGTTACAATAGTGTTATTTTCGAAGCTCCCAACAACAACAACAACGCGCAACAACAACCAACGAACGCGCTCTAGTTATGGCAGTAAATACAGTGTCAATATCAACAAAAAACTAGGAAAGACAGACCCATTTGAAATGGAAGCAAATGTATGGCTCGATGGTTCGAAAGTCCGGGAGGCAGGTTGGAGGACTGTCAAGCAGACAGACAATCAGATAAATATATTTTTTCGCAGAATTTCGCAGACAGTAGTAGGTGCTGCTGTTGGAACATTGTATGTTATTGTCATAGCAATTTCGATGCCTCCAGAGGAGACAATCGGACAGAGAGGCAGGCAGACAGACAACCCATCATTATCAAACAAACCTCATCATAACCATTGCTATGGAGCCATTATCAATTGGAAAACAAACAACGGAATTTCAATTCGAATTTTTTTTTTCTGGTTCTACCTTGATGATAATTTTGTTGTTTTTATGGTAATTTTGTTGTTGGAATGGCTGACAGGCCTGACAGACAGACGGACCGGGTGGTAGGTAGCAATATTGTTCTTTGGCCTTTATTGATTTTTTTTCTATTTCAAAATGTTAATTTTCAAGGGTCCTGAATTTTTTTTATAGAAAAAAGTTCCGTCCCAAGGATCCTGAATTTTTTTTACAATAGAAAAATGTTCCTTCCCAAGTTCCGTCCCAAGGGTCCTGAATTTTTTTCTACAGACAAAAGTTACGGACCTAAGGGTCCTGAATTTTTTCTATAGAAAAAAGTTGCGGACCTAAGGATCCTGAATGATTTTTTTCTGTAGAAAAAAGTTGCGGACGTGAGGGCCCTGAATGATTATTTCTATAGAAAAAAGTTGCGACCCTAATGGTCCTGAATTTTTTTTCTATAAAAAAAAGTTGCGGAACAAAGGGTCCTGATCTTTTTTTTCTATAGAAAAAAGTTGCGAACCTAATGGTCCTGAATTTATTTCTATAGAAAAAAGTTGCGGACCTAAGGGTCCTGATTTTTTTTTTTAGAAAAAAGTTGCGGACCTAAGGTTTCTGATTTTTTTTTTTAGAAAAAAGTTGCGGACCTAAGGGTCCTGAATTTATTTTTAGAAAAAATGATCCTGAATTTTTTGTTTAGAAAAAAGTTGCGGACCTAAGTGTCTTGATTTTTTTTAGGAAAAGTTGCGGACATAAGGGTCTTAAATTTTTTTCTACAGAAAAAAGGAGCAGAGCTAAGGGTCCTAAATTCTTTTCTATGGTAAAAAGTTCTGTAGAAAAAATTTCAGTCCTAAGTGTCCTGAATTTTTTCTATTTTAAAAATTAATGGTTCTAAGGGTCCTGATTTTTTCTCATAAAAATTTGCATTAAGCAAATGAGTCGTCCTGAACAGCTGCCATCACTTTAGAAAATTACTTTTAATATGCCATTCAGATGGCTGCAGGATGGTTATATATGTGTGGGTAAAATTGTGTGTGTGTGTCTAGGATATTTAAATGCTAATGCTGAGATAATATTGGCCTTAATGTCCTGCCATGCATTTGAATGAAAAGCTTTTCATTTTCTTCTGAATTTTAAGTGTTTATACAAATGAAAAGCCACCTGCTATGAAAGGCGGAATACATAATTTTCCGATTGAGGATATATGAAGGAACGAGGGAGGGAGGAAATTAAATTTTAAGAGCCCAAAATGGTGAATTTTTTATATGTAAAATGGCGTTGGGTTAAGGTATTCGAAGCTACCATCAATAATATTGGAATGTCCCCAAATAGATACCATTAAAATTCCATACATCGAATAACCCCCTACATTATGGAACCATAAATTCACAAGAATTTCTACGAAAATCACCCCAATCATAAATAACTCATTAATTTCGATGTAGTCATAAAATATTCCCCCCTTTAACATTCGATAATAAAAATAATTAACTGATTATATTTTTTCGTTTTTTTTTTCTTCCTTATCAGTCTTTACCAGCATCGAATACCGCTCTACCACCGGAAAGTGTTAACGGCAATGCCATAAAACAACAAAAATACATTGGTAGTGGCGAACCTCAGGCAGCAGCAGGAAATGATATTAAATCATCAACGACAGGAGGTCACCCGGTGCCACGTTCCGACGACAACGATGGTGGTGACCATAATGATCATGGTGATGATGATGGCGGTCATAGTGGGGGCCATGAACGTTATCCATTGGCTCAGGTTGAATTCGATAGAGTTAAGACACCATTCATTATTGGTGTATGGATATTGTCGGCCAGTATAGCAAAGATTGGTGAGTACAAAAAAGAGATTTTAAAAATTTAAAGGGAACAAAGCTTTTTCAAAATCTTTTTAATGCAAATAAAAAAATCGCTACTTTGTCTAAAGAAAAAATTCCGATACTTTTTCTGTAGAGAAAAATTTAGGTCCTGAATTTTTTTCTATAGAAAAAAATCGCCGACCCAAGGGTCTTGAATTTTTTTCTATAGAAAAAAATCGCCGACCCAAGGATCTTGAATTTTTTTCTATAGAAAAAAATCGGCGACCCAAGGGTCTTGAATTTTTTTCTATAAAAAAAACAGTCCGACCCAAGGGACCTGAATTTTTTTCTATAGAAAAAAACTCCGACCCAAGGGTCCTGAATTTTTTTCTATAGAAAAATACCTCGACCCAAGGGTCATGAATTTTTTTCTATAGAAAAAACCGCCGACCCAAGGGTCTTGAATTTTTTTCTATAGAAAAAAAAACCGCCGACCCAAGGGTCTTGAATTTTTTTCTATAGAAAGATAACCGCCGACCCAAGGGTCTTGAATTTTTTTCTATAGAAAAATAACCGCCGACCTAAGGGTCTTGAATTTTTTCTATAGAAAAAAAAACCGACGTCCCAAGGGTCTTGAATTTTTTCTATAGGAAAAAACCGCCAAGGTTCTTGAATTTGTTTTCTATAGAAAAAAAAACCGCCGATCAAGGGTCCGCCGACCCAAGGGTCTTGCATTTTTTTCTATAGAAAAAACCGCCGAACCAAGGGTTTTGAATTTTTTTCTATAGAAAAAACGCCGACCCAAGGGTCTTTAATTTTTTTATAGAAAAAAACTGCCGAAAAAACAATCCAATCCAAGGGTCTTGAATTTTTTTCTATAGAGAAAAACCGCCGACCCAAGGGTCTTGAATTTTTTCTATAGAATTTTTAATTTAATTTAATTCTCTGATCTTTTTTCTATAGAAAAATTCGGAACCCTTGGACACTGAGGCTTTTTTTGTAAATAATTCAGGAGACTTATGTGCTGAGTTTTTTATATATAACAAAATTCAAGACCTTGGGGAAAGCCACTTTGTTGTATAGAAAAAAAAATCAGTATCCTTAGGAATTTTCGAAAAATGCTTGAATTTGGGACCATTGAAAATAGTTACAGATAATTTTTAGCAACCAAAGGTTGATTATTATGGGTGTAGTTCCCTTTTGTATGCAACTCGTTTTTCCTGAGCCTAAAAGTATGCATCACACATTAAAACAAGTCTCTACAATTTCCACATTATAAATGTAAATATTTATTCTAGCTAATATATGCTCGTTTTTGAAATACTGAGATTACAATAGACACGAATCAGATGTTTTAGCATAATATTGCGCCTAAAAGTATGCACCACACATTCACAAAACAAACAATTGAGTAGTATTTCCATAATTGTAGCTATGCTTTGGCTCCAAGGCATAAATAAAAAAAGCCAAAATAAAAAAGGAAAATATTCAGATTTCGTATTAGCTGTTATTTTAGAAGAATAAGTGGAAAGGCTCGTCAATAAAAATATGCCAATATTTTTATTTTTATGGACAATTTAAATATTGGCCTTGGCAAAGGAATTAGCCTATTGTGTTTATGGCCATAATATCAATAATAAATTTTTCTGAACCAGAGAAATGAAAGGACTTCGAAACTGAAAAAAAAACACAGAATGTCAAGTACAAAGTAAATGAAGAACAAAAAAAAAATAAGTAAATTTATTATCTAATTTACAACAGACGACGAACAAAAAACGAACCGAACCATACATTAAATCGAGAAATTTCACAGCCAACAACATTAGTAATGACCTTGGCTAAAATAAAGGCAAACACACGCACACAGAAATATTTTTTTTGTTACTTTCAAAAGTGAAATCTTTCTCCCCTTTTGCCCAAATGTCCAATTCCGAATGGCAGGGTAAATAAAGTTTTGTTGTCTCTTCTATTGGGTGGCATTTTGTACTTATCCTTGAAAGTACAAAACTGAAGAAAATAAAAGGAGCCAAAGACAATGAAGTGTAGTTGTTGCTGTTGTTGTTCGTGTGTTACTCTAGCAACACTTATTCAAATAATAAATAATGTCTTTGTTAAGGACGAGCATTTTGTGAGTCCTACCTAGTAGAACAAAAACAAACATGGCCAAGTCGAACAGAATTGCAAAGTGCTGGTATTCGCTAGCTGGTCATGGCCCCAGTCTTAGGTGTAGGCGATGATGATGATGATGGGATTGTCTGTTGTCAATGTCAATGAATTTCATGGACAACAGAAAAGCCCTCAAGTCCTTGAAGACAAGAAAATATTTGACAAACAACAAACAAATTATTTGTTCGGAATTTATTGTATTGGTTTTGTTGAATTACAAATTAAAATCCCAACCCCCAAAATTTTGAGGCCAAGGGCTTAGTAATAAATGACATCACATAGTCTCTCATTGAAAAGTTTTGAAGAGAAAAAAATAATTAGCATACAAAGATAAACAATAACAAAGAAATAAATTCTATCATATTAGTTTACTTTTCGAAATATAATCGACGGAGAAGAGGGCGGGAAGAGGATACCAGCAAACCAAAAAATAAAATAAAAAATGGGAATAAATTTATTAGATGGTTTGATGATAGCTAGGAACCCTCAATGACTGAGAAGTTTGAATTTTCTTTGCCTGAGCTATAGAATCTCCAATTTATGTCAGTATTTACTCAGTTATTGTGATTTGAAACAATTTTTTATGATGTGTGCTGCATATTTTTAGGTGCGTTATTAACCGATAATATCTGATTCATATCTTGCGCAATCTATGTGGTATAAAAAGAGGAATAAAAAGGAATCGATTTAATCGTTAAATTAAATTAGGGTATTGTCCAACAATTGTTTTTATGTGTGATGTATACTTTTAGGCGTTTCGAATAAATAATGGGTACATGATTAAATAGTTTATTTTCTTTGCTAAAGACTAGTTGTTTTCGTAACAGATGACCGAATCAATGCACGTGAATATGAAATTGAATAATTCAGAAAAATATCAGTCAGATTTTAGAAATCTTACTTCCTTTCTTACTTAGCTGGCTTGTGACCGAACTTTCGTTCAACACATCTTGCGCGTTGATACCATCAGATTGGTCTTCTCACCGTTTACTGCCAGGCCCAATTTGGCAGACTCCTTTTCAAATTGTTCAAATGTGGTTGTTACCGCTCGCAATGTTCGACCAATTGTATCGATGTCATCGGCATAGACGGCTAACATGTGTTGTTTGGTGTACAGTGTGTCATTTCTGTTCATCTTTGCATCTCGTATGACCTTTTCCAGCAGGATGTTAAAAAGATCACACGACAAACTGTCACCTTGTCTGAATCCTCGTTCGGTATTGAAGGGTTCCGATAGATCAAAAAATATCATAGTTATTAATATATTCAACATGTATTTATGTAGTGTGCTGCATATTTTTAGGCTTAATAACAATTTGCTCAAATAAAAACAAAAATTTTTAGCTGATGAACACCAATTTTAAAATTTCATTCAACATATTACCGTTTTTATAGAGACAATTCCTATTCAGAATTTACCCTTTTCCGTTGGAAAACTTTCCCAAATAACTCCTTTCTTATTTTTGATTAATGTGTGATGTTTACTTTTAGGCGCAATACTAGTATATGCGAATGATAATGATTTTATAAGCGGTCAATTAATTTTTCGTAAAAATTTAATTTTCTGACATCAAATATGGACCAGAAGAATCCATGGAAAAATGTGAACTTTTTCTTTATGTATAGAAAAATCTTCAATCGTTAGTACCGGTTTGTGGAGACAATTCCTCCATCGTTGAGTACTATTTTTTATTTTCTTATGACAACTGTTTCCGTTTCCAAGAAGTGGTGTCAAAATACCTGTCACAGGGAACTGATTTCTTTCTAAAAAAAAAATCTCTGTTACTGTTTTCTATAAAAAAAACTTTCTCAGCAACAGAGGACTGATCTAATGAATATATTATATCACTGGATTGATCTTTATACATGCTACTCATTTTCTATTTTATTAAGTGTATGATGTATACTTTTAGGCGCTATTTTTATACCCTTCACCACGCTGTGGTACAGGGTATTATGTCTTTGTGCATATGTTTGTAACAGGCAAAAATAATCGAGATAGACCCATGGTTCCTTTTGAGAATATGCATAGAATCACTTTCTGAGTCGATTTATGCATGTCCGTCTGTCTGTCCGTCCGTCCGTCCATGTATTTTTGTTAACAAAGTACAGGTCGCATTTATGATCCGATTTGGATGAAATTTGGCACAGGTCACTTAATTGGCCCAAGGACGAAACCTATTGAAATTGGAGAAAATCGGTCCACGTTTAGGCATAGCTCCCATATAAGGGTACCCCAAAATTTTCGGTATTTTGAGGTTCTTGAGCGCGTTTTTTAACTGAATTCGCTGAAATTTGGTACTTTGAGTTCTTATTGGGTAGCAAATCTCTCTACCAAAAATTATAAATAAAGGTCAATTTTTCCGGATAGCCCCCATATAAGGGTACCCCCAAATTTTCGGTATTTTGAGGTTCTTGAGCGCGTTTTTTAACTGAATTCGCTGAAATTTGGTACATTGAGTTCTTATTGGGTAGCAAATCTCCCTACCAAAAATTATAAATAAAGGTCAATTTTTTCGGATAGCCCCCATATAAGATTACCCCCAATTTTCGGTATTTTGGGGGTTTTGATAGCATTTTTCGACCGAATTTGCTGAAATTTGGTACTTTGTGTTCTCATTGGGTAGCAAATCTCCCTACCAAAAATTAAAAATAAATGTCCATTTTTTCGGATAGCCCCCAATAAGGGTACCCCAATTTTCGGTATTTTTGGGTTCTTGGGCTTGTTTTATAACTGAATTCTCTGAAATTTTGTACATTGGGTTCTTATTGGGTACCAAATTACTCCACTAAAAATTATAAATATAGCTCTAGTTTTTCTGGTAGTCCCCATATAACGGTACCCCAATTTTTTGGTATTTTGGGGGTTCGGCCCCGTCCGACTTTACTACTTTCCTTACTGGTTGTATATGCTTCTGAAAGCAAATATTTAGTTTCAAAAACATTTTTAGTCACTGATAAAAAGTTTAAATACAGATATTTTTCTCTTAAAAAAAATCTTAACACCCTGAGAAAATGTTGTTATATACAAAAATATTCTTTTTACTGATGACATATAATTTGATATGAAAAAATCCTAAGTCACTGATGACAGATTTTTTAATGAAATAACCCTGGAATACAGATTGGAATTCATTCAAGCCTCAGACCCTGTTTTTTATAGAAAATATCGTCGGTCACTGATGATATTTCTTATATCAAGAAAATTCCTTCGTCATTTAAGGCGGATTGTTTTCTATAGAAATCAATAATAATTCCCTGCTGATTGATTTTTCTAAAATAAATCTAAGACACGAAAGATTGACTATTTTGTTAAATAAAAAAATATCTACTACTGACGACATTGTTATTAAATGGAAAAAAATATATATCACCGACGACTAAACCCAACACATTTAAAAATATTCTTAAAATCGAAGTTTTCAAAGCACAGTTTCTTTAAATCCAGGCTTCTATTGTCCTTGAAAAAATATTATTTTGAACTCTACCGCGAACTATTTTCCCTGCAAAAATATTCTTTAAAAAATCCTTCTTTTTTGTGTCTTTGGAAATATTCTCTAAAATAATACACGCCTTGAGTGGTTCCTAAAAATCTATTCTGTGATACATTAAAGTCCACGAAAAAAATATTAGGAAAAAGAAATCCATTATTTGTATATGAACTATAGGATTTTATTTCACATGCATCGGAATGTCCGATTTGGGCCAAATATGCACCGTTCATAATGTCTCCTGCTCTCTATTTGGAAAAATAGAGTAGTCGATTTTCACAATCCTCCCTAGATACAAATTTCTTATCATTAAAGAAATGCAAGAAAAATATGATAATCGCTTGATGCCAAACCCGGACTCTATGACGCATGCATTAAAATTTCCTAACCAAGCTCCCGAAGTTTCTGACGAGTCACTGTAGATGTGTGTGGTTTAGCGTTGTCCTCCTGTTGGCCAATTCTGGCAATTTCTGGCCAATTGCTACCTTCAAACGGTCCAGTTGTTGACAGTAGAGATCAGGATTTAGCGTTTGGAAATATGGAAGCAACTCATAGTAAATAATCCTCTTCCAGTCCCACCAAATGCATAGCAGAAACTTCATGACCGTTAGTCCTGGTTTGGTCTCGTTTGTGGTGCTTCATGTGATTCATTTCTCATCTCCATTCGTTTAAGAAATGGGTCTATCTCATTCCGTTTGGCCAAGGCTTCGCTGATGGAAATTTGTTCCATCCTATTTTTCCGGCTAATTGGTGTGGCACCCAAACATCAAGCTTCTTTTTGAATCCAGTTTTGTGTAAATGCTTTAAAACAGTTTTATGGTCGATTTTTAGCTCCTGACGATGTTACGACTGCTAACATGCCGGCCAACTTCGATTATTTCTCCGATTTTATCGACATTTTCGACAACCGGCCAAATCGATTTCATTTTCCCAAACCTAATATTTAGGGATTGTTTTCAAGCGTGGTGCATACTTTTAGGTGCTTTCTTTTTAGATGCTTTCTTTGGTCGTCCACAGTTACTGAAAAAAATCAAAATTTTTTCTAAATGACTATATAAATAATTTCTTCTTTACGGAGTATTGAATTTTATATAAAAATTAATTTATCAATGACAATAAATGACACTGAGATCGAATATTTGTTATAACAGAAATCCGCAACCATAAACTTCTATTTCGTAGGAAAATCTCAGTCATTGTTTTTTTAACTGATGTTTTTCTTCATATAAAACCTTCAGTCACGGAGAAGCTAGAGAACAATTCTTAATCAATGTACAATTTTTTCTATAAAAATTTCCTCTTGGTCCCTGAAAAATTATTATTTAAAAAATCCAGACTTCTATAAGCTCCTTAACATTTTTTCTTTAACAATTCCATGCTTCTGCAGATCCCAAAAAAATTTTCAAAAAAATATATTTTTGTAGTTTTAAAGTGAATATTTTTCTGCGATTCTCTGAAAAATATTCTGTAAAAATGCATGCTTCTGATAAGAAATAATGTTAAAAGATCCACCTGTACTAGTCTCTGAGAGACTATATTTTTGTTGTGTGATATATACTTTTAGGCGTTATTCTAGTACACAATAAGCTATCAGATATTTTCAATATCGTATATACCATATACAGGGTTGCCCTTATTCGACGGACCCATCTGGCAACGCCATAACTTTTGACAGAGATGTCACATTGCTTAATGACATACCGCGTTTGAAGCGTCAGTCCAAGCAGATTTTTACCATGAACCAATACATGCCACGCGAGCGCTCTGAAATAGTTGAAATTTACATTCAACAGAAGAAGTCAATTGTGAAAACTCAACGTGCTTTTAAAACATTAAAAAATGTGAGAAGTGCGCCTTCTAAGAACACCATTAAGCGTTTATACGAAAAATTTTCGACTGGTAAGGCTCTTTCTAATCCGAAGAGGCCATATAAAAGTCGACCAAGGCGATCGGGCGTACAAAATTCAATTGACGCAAAGAATGTTACCTGCGGACAAGCCTCGTCGATTGGAATGGGCCCAAAGAGTCATCGAAATGGCCGAAGATGACGAGCAATTTTGGAACAAAATTATCATGTCCGATGAAGCCCATTTCACATTGAATGGGATCGTAAATAACCAAAATTGCCGTTTTACGCCACTGAAAATCCTCAGGAGATTCAAGAAGTGCCTCTTCATGACGAAAAAGTCAAAGTTTGGTCCGGCGAAAACGGTCATAGGGCCGTTTTTCTTCCAAAATGAAAATGGCCATGCTGTTACCATCAATCAGGAGCGTTATCGCGACATGACCAATTTTGTGATGCCAATTATTCGTCGAAAGCGTATGAGGCAGTTCTGGTTTCAACAAGACGGAGCTCCACCGCACACAAGTCGCATAACAAACGATTTTCTCAAGAATTTGTTTCCGGGTCGTTTGATGTCGAAAAGTGGTTATTTGGAATGGCAACCGCGTTCGCCCGATTTGACGCCGCCTGACTTCTTCTTGTAGGGATATTTGAAGTCAAAAGTTTACGTTAACAAGCCAAGGACCCTAGAAGAGCTCAAGGACAACATTCGTAAAGAAATAGCCGCTATTCCGGCCGAAATGTTGGCAAAAACGATGGAAAATGCAGCAAAAAGGGCACAATACCTCATCAACGCCAGAGGCGGCCATTTGAGAGATATCATATTAAAAAATTGATGTAAACAAATCTACTTGGAACAAATTAAATGATTAACATTGCCAACCGCCAAATTTTTATTTTTTTTCTTTGATTTTTTTAAAAAAAACATGAGTCCGTCGAATATGGGCAACCCTGTATATAAAATACATATAATATTAGTTGAATATAGAATAAAACCAAGGCATATAGAAGGATATCATAGTAGCTATAATATTTAAGTGTGGTGCCTATTTTTAGGCGATTTTTATTTTTTGGCCTCCGATTTTTTTTAAATATCCATAATTCAGCAAGCACCGAAAAATTATTTTAAAATTCCATGCTTCTGTGAGTCGCTGAAAGCTGAAATAATGTATTTTGAAAATTCAAATTTTTGTAGTATATTGCATAACTGGAAGTTCTCCAAATATTAAGTAAGCAAAAAAAGAAATAAAAATTCCAAATGTTAATATAGGTCAAGGTTAGGTTCGAAAACAGATAACTATCGTTGACAAAATATTTATCAAAGAAAGTAAGAATTTTTTGTTTTCTTCCACCGAAAAAAATTCAAAATATTATCTAATATCTAACAAAAGAACCAAACACCTTCAACTCCCACTAAAGGCAAACAAACGAAGTCAGCAGAGGCGCCATGAAAATAAAGCCAAAAAATAACGTAAACAAGTTCAGTAGCTATTTTATATAATCTTTTGGACAAATAACAGTTGGGGAAATGGAAGTCAGTAACTAAATAGATTTCGAAACTCCACTCCACATCATAGCTAAATATGTCAGATAGCTAAAAGCAGTGGCTGATATTTGTTTTAAATTCCAATGGAAATGGAAATAATTTCCGAAACCATTTGCACTACTACGAATTTGGAAATCATTTAGCAAATTGGTGTGTATGTCCTTTGAAGGCCATTACTTCTTCTTCCCTACCAAAGGATTTTTTTATTTTGATTTTTCGTTATTTTTTGCTTTCAAGCCTTGGGCTGGTTCTGCCATTAAATGTTAAAAGGCAAGGCCACATATTTTTTGGCTAATTCTATATAATTTGCGTTGTTGCTGTTTCCTTTATGGCCTTGATACATGACAACTATTTTACAAAAATGGCCCAAGAAAGACATGGAACTGGTTATTGACTTTTTGTCGTTTTTTATTGTTGTTATTTTGATAATAAAAGGTCAGTGTTAGATGGCAAACGCTAAGTTAACATTTCACTCACCTCTGGCCTCTGGGAGTTGAATAATAGAACAGGCACATTAGGAGCAATAAAAATGTGTAATGACCTAGTTACGTGATCTGATTAGGATGTGATAGAAGACGAAGGAAAAGAAATATTCTTTAAAAAATTCGTACACGAAAAATAAGTCTTTGAAAAAATATTGTTTTTATTTTTAGGCCCTGTGTAATCTTTGAAAAAGTTTTTTTTAATTTACACCTTGGCTAGGCCCTGAAAAACTATATATTTTTAAAAAATCTACGCCTATGTTAGTTCCTGAAAAATAATATTTTTTTAAATGTACCCCTTGTGTAGGTTCTACGGTTACGGCTTGCGTAGGACCTAAAAAATATTTTCTAAAATATCTATGGCCTTGGAGAGGCCCTACAAAATATTTTCTAAAATATCTACGCCTTGGAGAGGCCCTACAAAATATTTTCTAAAATATCTACGTCTTGGAGAGGCCCTACAAAATATTTTCTAAAATATCTACGCTTTGGAGCGGCCCTACAAAATATTTTCTAAAATATCTACGCCTTGGAGAGGCCCTACAAAATATTTTCTCAAATATCTACGCCTTGGTGAGGCCCTATAAAATATTCTTTTAAAAAATCTACGCCTAGAGTAGGTCCGGACAAAATATTTTTTAAAAAATCTACGCCTTGGGTAGGCCTTGCATTTTTTTTAATCTACGCCTAGGATTAGTTACATGCTGTTAATATGTTAACAGAGCTTGTAAATAGTTAACAGAGGCTGTTAATATGTTAACAGAGGCTGTTAATATGTTAACAGAGGCTGTTAATATGTTAACAGAGGCTGTTATATGTTAACAGAGGCTGTTAACATGCTAACAGAGGCTGTTAATATATTAACAGAGGCTGTTAATATATTAACAGTGGATGTTAATATGTTAACAGAGACTGTTAATATATTAACAGACGTTGTTAATATATTAACAGAGGCTGTTAAAACATTAACAGAGGCTGTTAATACATTAACAGAGGCTGTTAATAGTTTGACAGAGGCTGTTAATACATTAACAGAGGCTGTTAATACAATAACAGAGGTTGCTAATATGTTAACAGTGGCTGTTAAAATGTTAACAAAGGCTGTTATTATGTTAACAGTGGCTTTTAATATGTTAATAGGGGCTGTTAATATGTTAACAGAGGCAGTTAGTATGTTAACAGAGGCTGTTAATACATTAACAGTGGCTGTTAATACATTAACAGAGGCTGTTAATACATTAACAGAGGCTGTTAATACATTAACAGAGGCTATTAATACATTAACAGAGGCTGTTAATACATTAACAGAGGCTGTTAATACATTAACAGAGGCTGTTAATACATTAACGGAGGCTTTTAATACATTAACAGAGGCTCTTTATATGTTAACATAGGCGTTTAATACATTAACAGAGGCTGTTAACACATTAACAGAGGCTGTTAATACATTAACAGAGGCTGATAATACATTAACAGAGGCTGTTAATACATTAACAGAGGCAGTTAATACATTAACAGAGGCTGTTAATACATTAACAGAGGCTGTTAATACATTAACAGAGGCTGTTAACACATTAACAGAGGCTGTTAATACATTAACAGAGGCTGTTAATACATTAACAGAGGCTGTTAATACATTAACAGAGGCTTTTAATACATTAACAGAGGCTGTTAATACATTGACAGAGGCTGTTAATATGTTAACAGTTGCTGTTAATATGTTAACAGTTGCTGTTAATATGTTAACAGTTGATGTTAAAATATTAGCAGAGGCTGTTAATGGAAAAAAATCATTAAAAATATATATTTTTTATTTCATCCTTAACTAATCTCTGTATTTTCTCCCTCTCTCTCTCTTCTTCCAGGTTTCCATATGACACCAAAATTACATCTGATCTTTCCTGAATCCTGTCTGCTGATTGTTGTCGGTGTTGTCATTGGTGTTGTGCTCTTCTTCTGTACCGATGTAGCCGTCTCACCTCTAACACCCAACACCTTCTTCTTCTATATGTTGCCACCGATTATATTGGATGCGGGTTATTTTATGCCGAATCGATTATTTTTCGATAATTTGGGTACAATTCTGTTGATGGCTGTGGTCGGTACCATTTTCAATATTGCCACCATTGGTAAGTAAATGAAAGTTACGAGTTTTTATTTTTAATTGGAAATTATGAGACCCAGGAACGCTTTTTCTAATGCCCTCCAAAAAGGGAAGAAATGGGAAGGGAGATTCGAAAGGAAATTAAAACAGTTTCAACAATTAAAAAAATAATAATTGAAATGAATGCTTATGACGACAGAGGAGACGACACAACGACTATGTGGAAGATATGAGGGAGTGGAAATTAAAATCTATTTTTATGTTCATTTGTTTTGACTTCTGTATGGAATCTATATTCCCCCTTATGCTCTTCATACTATCTATTCTTTCTACCCCGATCCACTCTTCAGCGATAAGTAATGTTCTTGATAATGAATTGAATTTCTTTGTAAATAAAAATATTTTTTTTTTCGACTTTATTGTTGCTGGTGTCACCCAACATTCAGACACCAGCCATTAGAAATGAACAGAAACATCGAGTCATCTTCATTCTGATGGTGGCTACTTGGTCGCCACCACCCATATCAATATCCTTTCGTCGTCGTCGTTTTGCTCGTCTTTTGTGTTCAAATACTTGAAAACAATTTCAATTAATTTGACATTTGATCTGATGATGAAATTGTTGCTGTTGTCGCATTTCATTTGTTTATTGTTATGGCAAAAAAGTTTAAAATTTCAATTTCAATAGTTGAAAACAATACAATGCCAATGTGCGGGAGCTCCTCTTCTCCTTTTTCAATTACATCAACAAAATACTTAATTTAAAACCACATCTATTTTTTCGAATAAATGAATTTGTTTTGTTGACAACAATATTTTGTTGTTTAGAGATTTTTGGCTATAGAATTTCATATTGTGTTTAGTCAAATTTTCAAATAATAATTATAATTGATTATAATGAGATTGAGTTAAAATGCCTGTGAGATCAAATAACCCACAGAGAGACTGTTTCAGTATTGACAGATGCTGTTTAAATGATAACAGAGGCTGATAATATGTTAACAGAGGGAGATAATATGTTAACAGAGGCTGTAAAGGTGTTAACAGAGACTGTCAAGATGTTAACAGAGGCTGCTAAGATGTTGACATAGGTTGCAAAAATATTCACAATATTAACAGTGGCTTTTATATGTTAACAGAGGCTGTTAATATGTTAAAAGTATTAAAAGCGGCTGTTATTTGTTACCGATGGCTCTAATTATGCTAACAGAGGCTGTTAATGTTAACAGAAACTTTTTAGATATCAACAGAGGCTGCTGAAATGTAAGCAGAGGCTGCGAATATGTTAGCATTGGTTGTTAATATGCTACCAGAGGCCGTTAATTTGTTAACATAGGCTTTTAAAAAGTTAACAGAGGTTGTTAATATCTTAATAGATTCTGTTAATATGTTGACAGAGACTGTTAATATATTAACAGAGTCTGTTTCTATGTTAACATATGCTGTTAATATTTTAACAGAGGCTGTTAATTCGTTAACGTTAATATGTTAACAGAGGCCGTTAATATGTTAAAAGAGACTGTTAATATGCTAAGAGAGGCTGTTAATATGTTAACAGAGACTGTTATTATTTTAACAGATGCTTTTAATATGTTAACAGATGCCGTTAATATGTTAACAGAGACCGTTAATATTTTAAAAGAGGTTGTTGATATGTTAAGAGACGCTGTCAATATATTAACAGAGGATGTTAATATGGTAACAGAGGATGTCAATATGTTAACAGAGACTGTTAATATGTTAACGTGGGCTGTTAATATGTTAACAGAGACTGTTAGTATGTTAACAGAGGCTGTAAATACGTTAACAGAGGCTGTTAGTATGTTAACAGAGGCTGTTAATATGTTAACAGAGGCTGTTAATATGTTAACAGAGGCCGTTAATGTGTTAAAAGAGGCCGTTAATATGTTAACAGAGACTGTTAATATGTTAAAAGAGGTTGTTGATATTTTATGTCAATAAATTAACAGAGGATGTCAATTTGGTAACAAAGACTGTTAATATGTTAACACAGGTTGTTCATAAGTTAACAGAGGCTGTTTGTATGTTAACAGTGGTTGGTAATACGTTAACAGTGGCTGTTTAATTATTTGCAGTGATTATAAATTTCCGAAAGGTGTCCGTTCAAAATTCTCCTATGACACTACCTCTAAAGTGCCTACAAGCGGTAGTGCTCTGCTTGTATATGTAGTGTCCTTGAGACTCCCTTCAACTTTGCTATAGAAAGTCCCTAGAGACTAGTCTATAGACTAGTTCAACGAGAACGACTATAAAGGTTCGCTTGGGCTATAAAGCTCCCCTAGGCCTCCTTTAACCTCGTCGATAATTACTCCCTTCAGTTCGCCTATAACGGCTACCTTCAGCTCGCTTATTGGGACTCCTTTCAGCTCGTCTATAGAAAATGCCTATTATCATAGGGGCTTCCTACAATCGGGACTCCTTTTCGCTCGTCTACAAAGATTTTAACTCATTTACTGAGACTCTCCTAAGCTCGCATATAACGGTTCCTTTCAGCTCGCCTATAAAGGTTACTTTCAGCTCGGCTATAAAGTCTCTCTGTAGCTCTCCTATAAAGGCTTCCTTCAGTTGGTATATAAAGGCTCTCTTCAGCTCTCTTACAAAGGCACCCATCTGGTCGCCTATAACGGCTTTCTCCCATCAGTGAGCTGAAGGCAGTCTTTATAGGCCCCTTCAGCCCGCCTATAAAGACTCCCTTCAGACTTCATAGCCGAGCTTAAGGCAGCTTGAAGGGAGATTTTATAGGAGAGCCTGAAGTGATCCTTTATAGGCGAGCTGAAGTCAGTCTGAAGAAAGCCTTTATAGGCAAGTAGAAGGAAACCCTTATTGGCCAGCTGAAGGGAGTTTTAATAGGCGATCTGAAGGACTTCATATAGACGAACGAAGCTAGAAATTCTCCCTGTAGCTCTTCCATAAAGGCTTCCATCAGTTCGTATATAAAGACTCTCTTCAGCTTTCCGGCTTTCTCCCATCGGCTCGCTTTCTCCCTTTCCTATGGAGTCTGCCTTCTGCTAGCCTCGTCTATAGAGTTCCCATTATTGTCATGCTAAGAATGATTCATTAATACTCAATCAATTTTATGCCCTGATACAAAAACTCCATTCTAAATGCAACAAATATGACCTTGCTTGTCTGCCCCAACCAGACTCAAATTATTGGTATATTAATGACTGTCGTTAAGACTGTCATAATTCTTTAGAAAAAAAAAACAAACAAATAAAATAAATAATGCCTTTCATTTATTTGGCCATAACTTTCTATGATTCGATTTTTTTTATTATATTTGTCATGTTATTTTTTCGAAATTATTGACCTAATTCCTCTATCCATAGGCTAAGTGTAATATTTACTGTCAATCAAAAAAAATGTTTTGAGTAAATATTAAATTATTTTCCTAGGCCTGTTAATTACGATATTTTCGTGTTGAGTTTGGGTTTTTTTTTGAAAAAAGGTCGTCGCTTAAATTCTGACAATTAATGACTGTGATTTTTTTTTTTGCTCAGGGGGAGGGGGAAACATTTCCCCACTTGTAGTTTTTTTTTGAGAAAGGTTGAAGAGGGGGGACTCAGATGTTTGTGCGTACTTAAAGATGTAATCAATCATTCGATTGGTTCGTTTGTTTGTCTATCTGTCAGACGACGGCATTCAATGTCATCGCATTCGTATCTTGTTACTAAATGTCAAGTGTATCTCGTTGCTGTTGTTGTCGATGTGCTCGAGAAGTTGGGTTCTCAGATGCGTAAAATAAACATGCGTTCTACACTTGAGTCATTATGACATTCGGCATGCCGCCATGCATGCCATTATGATATCGATCATAAAACTCAAGAACATGTTTTGAAAATTAAACAGCAAATGTGAAAGTCGAATCGGTTAATGGTTGCAAGGAGAAGTATGACTTGGACTACATCAAAACTTCTAGATGAAGGGAATCTTTATACAGAAGCTGAAGGAGGCCTATATGGGCGAGATAAAAAAGCTGATGTTAGCTTTTTTTTGTAGACCAGCTGAAGACAGACTGAAGGAAGCCTTCATATGCGAGCTGAGTGAGCCTTTATATGGGAGCTGAAGGGAGCTTTTATAGGCCAGCTGATGGTAGCCTGAAGGGAGCCTTTATAACTGAGCTGAAGCCTGATGGGAGCCTTTATAACTGAGCTGAAGCCTGATGGGAGCCTTTATATGCGAGTTGAAGGCAGCCTGATGGGAGCCTTTAAAGTCGAGCTGAAGGCAGCCTGATGGGAGCCTTTATAACTGAGCTGAAGCCTGATGGGAGCCTTTATAGGCGAGCTGAAGGCAGCCTGATGGGAGCCTTTATAGGCGAGCTGAAGGCAGCCTGATGGGAGCCTTTATAGGCGAGCTGAAGGCAGCCTGATGGGTGCCTTTATAGGCGAGCTGAAGGCAGCCTGATGGGAGCCTTTATAGGCGAGCTGAAGGCAGCCTGATGGGAGCCTTTATAGGCGAGCTGAAGGCATCCCGATGGGAGTCTTTATAGGCGAGCTGAAGGCAGCCCGATGGGAGTCTTTATAGGCGAGCTGAAGGCAGCCTGATGGGAGCCTTTATAGGCGAGCTGAAGGTAGCCTGATGGGAGCCTTTATAGGCGAGCTGAAGGCAGCCTGGTGGGAGCCTTTATAGGCGAGTTGAAGACAGCCTGATGGGAGCCTTTATAGGCGAGCTGAAGGGAGCCTTCATATCTGAGTTGAATGCAGCCCTTATAGGCAGCCTATAAAGGCTGAAGGCAGCCTGATGGGAGCCTTTATAGGCGAGCTGAAGGCAGCCTGATGGGAGCCTTTATAGGCGAGCTGAAGGCAGCCTGATGGGAGCCTTTATAGGCGAGCTGAAGGCAGCCTGATGGGAGCCTTTATAGGCGAGCTGAAGGCAGCCTGATGGGAGCCTTTATAGGCGAGCTGAAGGCAGCCTGATGGGAGCCTTTACAGGCGAACTGAATGCAGCCTGATGGGAGCCTTTATAGGCGAACTGAAGGCAGCCTGATGGGAGCCTTTATAGGCGAGCTGAAGGCAGCCTGATGGGAGCCTTTATAGGCGAGCTGAAGACAGCCTGATGGGAGCCTTTATAGGCGAGCTGACGGCAGCCTGATGGGAGCCTTTATAGGCGAGCTGACGGCAGCCTGATGGGAGCCTTTATAGGCGAGCTGATGATGGTAGCCTGAAGGGAGCCTTTATAACTGAGCTGAAGCCTGATGGGAGCCTTTATAGGCGAGCTGATGATGGTAGCCTGAAGGGAGCCTTTATAGGCGAGCTGAAAGCAGCCTGATGGGAGCCTTTATTGGCGAGCTGAAGGTAGCCTGATGGGAGGCTCTATAGGCGAGCTGAAGGTAGCCTGATGGGAGCCTTTATAGGCGAGCTGCCTTCATATCTGAGTTGAATGCAGCCCTTATAGGCGAGCTGAAGGGAACCCTTTTAGGCCAGCTGAAGCGATCTGAAGGACTTCATATATACGAACAAAAATGTATGACTCCTTTATTTTTATGGAATATTCCCATTCCAAATATTTCTCAAAGCATCCACCCAATCTGAGTGAAAAAATTTGTAATGACATCGAAATATTTTGCATAAACAATGGCCGCTTGTGTGGTTGGTTGGTGGTTTGATGTGGACATAAACAACAACCGTCACCAACACCACCACCATCACCACCTCCAACCCACACCCAAGATTTTTACAAATATCTCCGATCCTCCAACTTAGAATAACAATGCCGTATTTGTTGTAGTTTCACAGACAATTTTTCACACATAAAGATGTGTTAATTATAAAAATTAAACAGATTTATTTTTATGTAAACTTGGCTAAAAATACACTCACACACACACATATAGGGGTCGATGTGTACCCTGAGTATATAGGAAAATTTAATTAATATCTGGATCATAATTTACGTTAATAGCATGATTTCAACATCCACCTAATTGATCGATCGACGGATAGACATCATTGTGAAAATTTTCAACGGGCGGAAAGGCGGGCAGAATAAAACATGAATGAAATAAAAAAATTCCAACAACAACCCCACAAATTATAGCTAATTAAATTATTAATGACACTCGTTTGAACAACAATGACACTCGAAGTTAAAGTAGGATCTAATCGACAAATGGGTTAATAGAATCAATGAATGGAATGAACGAACGCGAATTGCTGAAGTTCTCCCTGACAAAAAACAACCGAAACACGCAGGGCATATAAAAACAATATTCCATTCGTCGGAATCAAAAATCATTTCATTTCGAAATGATATAATTAACACTTGGTCGATAATGATGGAAATCGGATGAAATGATGTTTAAAATAAACTGTCATTAGGCGTAATTAGGGGTTTGATTAAACGGGTAGCAGAGATAATGGGTTAGTAATTAGTCCTAGAAACGGTTATAAATAAACAAAAATTAGAAGATCTTCTAAATATAGACGAGAGGAAGGGAGACACTTGCGACGAGCGGTGAGGGAGGTTCTATAGAATAGTGTAAATGAATCGGTAGACAAGATAACTGGAGTATCTATGAAACGGAGTCTATTTACATTCGGATGAAAATGTCTGTAAACGAGCTATATGCAATTGGTTGTAGACGAACTTGAGAGAGTTTTTATAGTCTAGCCGAAGGTGTCCTTTAAAAGTGAGCTGAAGGAAGTCTTAAAGGCCGAGCTAAATGCAATCTCTATAGAAAAGCTAATCGAGCTAAGTAAGTAAATGAACTGAATGGAGCCTCTATCGGGGCTGAAAGGAATTTTAAAACCAGCAAAAGGAAGTCTCTACAGACGAGCTGAATTGGGTAGCTATAGAAGTGCTAATGGGAGCACTTATGGACTAGCTAACAGAACTCTCTACAGAAGAGAGCCTTTATCGGATGGCTGAAGGGAGACATTATAAACGAGCAGAGCGAAGCCCGTATAGGCAAGCTAATAGAAACATTTATAGGCGAGCTGGTGGAAGCCTCTATAGTCGAGCTGAAGGGAGTCCCTATAGGCTAGCAATATAAGCGAGCTGAAGGGAGGCTATATAGACTAGCTGAAGCGTGCTAAAGGGAACCTCTATAGTCGAACTGAACGGAGCCTCTAAAGGCGATATGAAGGGAGCTAGTTTAAGTGAGTCTCTAAGGGCTAGCTGAAGTGAGTATCTATAGACGAGCTAAAGGGAGTTTCTATAGACCAACTGAAGTGAGTCCATATAGACGAGCTGAAGGATGCCTCTATTGGCTTGTGAAGGGAGTCTCGATAGGCGAGCTAAAGGGAACCTTTATAGACGAGCTGAAAGAAGTAATTCAGCTGAAGGTTAAAACTCAGAATCAAGTCTTAGAAGACTCGTTATAGAAGAGAAGGAGACGACCTGACTCAGACTTTACGTAGAAAGGATACCTTAGGGGAATTTTTAAAGGGCCAGGCTCTGTTAAAATATCTAGTCTCTGTTAATATATTAACAGTCTCTGTAAATATATTAACAGTCTCTGTAAATATGTTAACAACCTCTGTTAACATATTAACAGCCTCTGCTAATATATTTTAACAGCATATGTTAATACATTTTAACAGCCTCCGTTAATGTATCAGCATCCTCTGTAATGTATTAACAGCATATGTTAACATATTAATAGCCTCTGTTAACGTATTAGCAGTCTCTGTAAATATCAAAAATCAATATACTGAATGCCGCTGTTTATATATTAAAATACAGTGGCTTTTAATGTATGAACAGCCTCTGTTAATGTATTAACAGTCTCTGTTAATGTATTAACAATATCTGTTAATGTATTAACAGTCTCTGTTAATGTATTAACAGTCTCTGTTAATGTATTTACAGTCTCTGTTAATGTATTAACAGTCTCTGTTAATGTATTAACAGTCTCTGTTAATGTGTTAACAGTCTCTGTTAATGTATTAACAGTCTCTGTTAATGTATTAACAATCTCTGTTAATGTATTAACAGGCTCTGTTAATGTATTAACAGCCTCTGTTAATATATAAACAGACCCTGTTAATGTATTAACAGTCTCTGATAATGTATTAACAGTCCCTGTTAATGTATTAACAGTCTCTGTTAATGTATTAACAGTCTCTGCTAATGTATTAACAGTCTCTGTTAATGTATTAACAGTCTCTGTTAATGTATTAACAGTCTCTGTTAATGTATTTACAGTCTCTGTTAATGTATTTACAGTCTCTGTTAATGTATTTACAGTCTCTGTTAATGTATTAACAGTCTCTGTATGTTAATGTATTAACAGTATTAACAGTCTCTGTTAATGTACTTACAGTCTCTGTTAATGTATTTACAGTCTCTGTTAATGTATGTACAGTCTCTGTTAATGTATTTACAGTCTCTGTTAATGTATTAACAGTCTCTGTATGTTAATGTATTAACAGTATTAACAGTCTCTGTTAATGTATTAACAGTCTCTATTAATGTATTAACAGTCCCTGTTAATGTATTAACAGTCTCTGTTAATGTGTTAACAGTCTCTGTTAATGTATTAACAGTCTCTGTTAATGTATTTACAGTCTCTGTTAATGTATTAACAGTCTCTGTATTAACAGTCTCTCTGTTAATGTATTAACAGTCTCTGTTAATGTATTAACAGTCTCTGTGAATGTATTAACAGTCTCTGTTAATGTATTAACAGTCTCTGTTAATGTATTAACAGTCTCTGTTAATGTATTAACAGTTTCTGTTAATGTATTAACAGCTTCTGTTAATGTATTAACAGCCTCTGTTAATGTATTAACAGTCTTTGTTAATGTATTAACGGTATCTGTTAATGTATTAACAGTCTCTGTTAATGTATTTACAGTCTCTGTTAATGTATTAACAGTCTCTGTTAATGTATTAACAGTCTCTGTTAATGTATTAACAGTCTCTGTTAATGTATTAACAGTCTCTGTTAATGTATTAACAGTCTCTGTTAATGTATTAACAGTCTCTGTTAATGTATTAACAGTCTATGTTAATGTATTAACAGTCTCTGTTAATATATTAACAGCCTCTGTTAATGTATTAACAGTCTCTGTTAACACACTAGCAACCCCTGTTAACACATTAACAGCATATGTTAACGTATTAACAGGCTCTATTAACATATTATGATCCTTTGTTAACATTGTATCAGGCTCTGTTAACATAGTAACAGGGCGTTCCTCTAAAAAATCTACACTTTTTTCAGCCACTGAAATATATTTAAGAAACTATATTTCTGTGAAATATAAAACACTGAAAAATATTCTGTAAATCCCTTAAAAATTTTCATAAAAATAGTACGTTTATGAACAGCTTAGTCCTTAGAAATATAATTTTTAAAAACCATGCTTCAAAATTTTTGAAAAAAAAATTGCAGTCATCTGTGGGCCTTGGAAAAAATATTTAATAACAAAAAAGCTATTTTCCGGCTTAGAAAAAATTATTTAACCCTTCTGTGGGTCTTGGAAAGAATATACGATAAAATTATACGTTTTATGTCTGCATAAAATATCCTCGAGAAATCAACGCTACTGTGGCAGTTCGAAAAATATTCTTCACAAAAAAATGTCCTTTTAGTGGCAGGCGAAAAATAAGCGATGCTTCAGTAAGACCCTACAAAAATTTGCTTAAAAATCCTCACCTTGGAAAATCGTTAAAAAATATTTAATTAAAAAATACGAGCTTGTATTGATCCCTGAATTATTCTGAAAATTAAGTCTTTGTGGGTCTTCGGAAAAATCCCCACACACTACTCATTGGAAAAATATATTTTTTTTAAATCCCCACGTGTTTGTCTCTTAGCATTTACTTCTTGATAAAGTTCCTTGTCATAATTCCATACAATAATAAAAATGTCAATATCAATTTGGAAAATGTCATTCAACGCTGTTACCGATGCATTACACATCGTATCTAGCTAGACATCCAGTCAAGTTAATATTTTTTTGCCCAGAATAGAAAAAATAAAAACCGACAGAATGCAATAAATAATGAAAATATTATTTCTGTTTTATTCGCATCTTTCGAATTTGCAATGATAACAACAACAAGAATAATAAAAATAATAAATATCATCACAATCATTGTCACCATCGTCTGGTAGTCCTCCACCACCTTCTCCGCCACGTGTCATGTCAGTTTATTTATTTAGATTGGAAATCAATGCGTTTTGTTGCACACGACGCTACGACGTCTCTTGGTCTGTCTAGGCCAGATCGTTTAATGTGGGACAGGCGACCAAAAAAAAATGTCATTGGCTTTTGGAATGAAGAAAATTTGGGGAGGCCAGAGATCGGTCAGGGTATATTCTGGTATATCCATAGCGGACCTATTGGGAAATTTCTTTTATATTTCAAGCGGCGCCCAATAGTCTGCTGAAGGAATTGTGGAATACATTTTTCTTGGCCCCTATTTTTTATTTTTATTTTTTTTGGAAATTGTATTCAAGATTTCTACGAAACTAGTTATGCCTCACGTTCGAGGTGTAGGGTATTCCGCAAATTCTGAATTTCACACCTGAATTATTTTTTTGATATCTTGAAAATCATTGCAGCATTCAGTTTTCTTATTTTATGTATTTATTTCTATTGTGCCATAATTTCTGAGGACATGAACTTGAATGTGATAATGGAAAGAATCAAGACGATAATGGAGAACGCGAAGAAGAAGAAGCAGCAGAGAGAACGATGCCACTTCTCGGAAAAATAAGTTGTGAAATCAATGATGAAAATGAAATTATTGAATATCAAAATTGAATTCTATTGAAATTGTGTTCGGCTCTGCTCAGCTGCCATATCAATCATATTTTTATTCAGTCAACCAGTCACTTGGAATACAATCACTTCGTCAAGATGCTGATACTGGTTTCAATGTTTCCAATCACCAATAAATAATTTGCCCATATATATATCAAATCAAGTTCAAATCATAAATCGAATCGAATGTACAGACATAGTTTTCAAATCAATTAATTTATGCGTTTGAAATTGAGAATTGAATTCGAATTGGAGTGACGAATGGTTACCAACAAGGTGGGCTATTCTATGGGCTGAGGTCGGAATATTTAGTCGGTTTATAATTATGAAAAAAATATTATGGATTCCAATTTTTGGAACGTGACTATCCATCCAGTCACTCCCTTCTATCTAATGTCTGTAACACACATTAATTTTTATCATCTGTCCGAAGCAGAACTCATCTCAGCAGTCGTTGGCTCGGTGTGGTATTGACACACTTTAACTGCAGTGATGACTGTTATATCTTCATCTACGTCAATGGTGGGTATGATGCTCTCGTAATCCGTCAATGGAATCTAACAAGTAGCACAAAAAAAAAAAAAAAAAAAAAAAAAAAAAATATAGGTAGGGGGTCGAGTAGGCAGGCGAACCATTAAAATAATGAAAATATAACAAAACAAGTAGACTTGAAGGTCTCTAGTTTCAGAAGGGAAAGGAAGCCTTAATAGGGAGTCTCTGGGGTCATTGAATCTGTATAAATGGCTTTTTGCGAAGCTGGGATGCAGTGATTCGCCATTGCGTATGAACAATTTTCGATGAGAAATTTAAAGAAGCCGAAAGCTTACTTACAGGCGTTTAAGCATCAGGAAGTCGCATTGTATTGGCACCTAACCCGTGCTAAGGCCCTAAGGCGTGGATTTTTTAAATAATTTTTCTACATCTATCCTGAGGCGTGGGTTTTTTAAAGAATTTTTCTGAGGCCCTAAGGCGTGGGTTTTTTTAAAGAATTTTTCTGAAGCCCTAAGGCGTGGGTTTTTTAAAGAATTTTTCTGAAGCCCTAAGGCGTGGGTTTTTTAAAGAATTTTTCTAAATCTATCCTGAGGCCCTAAGGCGTGGATTTTTTAAAGAATTTTTCTAAATCTATCCTGAGGCCCTAAGGCGTGGGTTTTTTAAAGAATTTTTTTCTACGGCTGTTCTGAGGCCCTATCCATCCTGAGGCCCTAAGGCGTGGGTTTTTTAAATAATTTTTCTAAATCCATCCTGAGGCCCTAAGGCGTGGGTTTTTTAAAGAATTTTTTTCTACGGCTGTTCTGAGTCCCTAAGGAGTGGATTTTTTAAAGACTTTTTCTAAATCTACCTTGAGACCTTAAGGCGTGGATTTTTTAAATAATTTTTCTAAATCTATCCTGAGGCCCTAAGGCGTGGATTTTTTAAAGAATTTTTTACGGTTGTTCTAAGGCCCTAAGGCGTGCATCTTTTAAAGAATTTTTTACGGCTGTTCTGAGGCCCTAAGGCGTGCATCTTTTAAAGATTTTTTACGGCTGTTCTGATGCCCTAGGGCGTGGATCTTTTAAAGAATTTTTTACGGCTGTTCTGAGGCCCTAAGGCGTGGATCTTTTAAAGAATTTTTTACGGCTGTTCTGAGGCCCTCAGGCGTGGATCTTTTAAAGAATTTTTTACGGCTGTTCTGAGGCCCTCAGGCGTGGATCTTTTAAAGAATTTTTTACGGCTGTTCTGAGGCCCTCAGGCGTGGATCTTTTAAAGAATTTTTTACGGCTGTTCTGAGGCCCTCAGGCGTGGATCTTTTAAAGAATTGTTTACGGCTGTTCTGAGGCCCTAAGGCGTGGATCTTTATAGGCCAGCTGAAGGCAACCTTTATAGGCCAGCTGAAGGGAGCCCATATAGGCGTGCTGCAGGAAGCCTTTTTAGGCGAACTGAATGTATTAACAGGCTCTGTTAATGTATTAACAGGTTCTGTTAATGTACTAATAGGCTCTGTTAATGTATTAACAGGCTCTGTTAATGTATTAACAGGCTCTGTTAATGTATTAACAGGCTCTGTTATTGTATTAACAGGATCTGTTAATATATTAACATGCTCTGTAATGTATTAACATGCTCTGTTAATGTATTAACAGGCTCTGTTAATATATTAACAGGCTCTGTTAATATATTAACAGGCTCTGTTAATGTATTAACAGGCTCTGTTAATGTATTAACAGGCTCTGTTAATGTATTAGCAGACATTGTAAGTGTATTAACAGCCTCTGTTAATGTATTAGCAAATTGTGTTAATATATTTACAGTCTCTGTTAATGTATTTAAAGCCTCTGTTGATGTATTAACAGCCTCTGTTATTTTATCAACAGCCTCTGTTAATGTGGTAACAGCCTCTGTAATGTATTAGCAGCCACTGATAATGCGTTAACAGCCTCTTTTAATGTATTAACAGCCTCTGTTAATGCATCAACATCCTCTGTTAATGCATCAACAGCCTTTGTTAATGCATCAACAGCCTCTGTTAATGCTTTAACACACTCTGTTAATGTGTTAACAGCCTCTATTAATGTGTTAACAGCCTCTGTTAATGTGTTAACAGCCTCTGTTAATGTGATAACAGCCTCAGTTAATGTGTTACCAGCCTGTATCTGTTAATATCTATTAACAGCCTCTGTAAAAGTAATAATATCCACTGTTAATGTTAACATACTCTGTTAGTATAAAAGCGGCCTCTGTGCATATTTTAACAGCCTATGTTAAAGTATTAACAGACTCTGTTAATGTATTAATAACGTATGTTAAAATATTCTCTCTGTTAATGTATTAACAGCCTCTGTTAACAGTCTACGTTAACATATTAACAGTCTCTGTTATTATATTAACAGACTTTCTTAAAATATTAACAATATCTGTTAAAATAGTAACAGCCTCTGCTAAAATATTAACAATTTCTGTTAAAATATTAACAGCCCCTGTTAATATATTAACAGCTTGTGGTATGATATTAACATACACTGTTAACATATTAGCGAACACTGTTAACATATTAACAACCACTGTTAACCTATTAACAGCTACTGTTAACATATAACAACCACTGTTAACAAATTTACTGTCACTGTTAACATATTAACAATCACTGTTAAATTATTAACAGCCACTGTTAACATTAACAGCTTCTTTTAATATATTAACAGTCACCGTTAACATTTTAAGAGCACTGTTAACATATAAATAGCGTCTGTTAACATATTTATGGTCTCTGTTAAATATTAACAGCCGTTATTAATATATCAAAGGCTTATGTTGTCATATTAACAGCCTTTGTTAACATACTAACATTCTCTGTTATCACAATAACTTCCTCTGTTAAGATATTTACAGCCGCTGTTAACATACTAACAGCCACTGTTAACATTTTAACAGTCTACGGTAACACATTAGCGGTCTCTGTTAAAACATTAGCAGTCACTGTTAACATTTTAACCGTCTCTGTTATTATAAGAACAATTTTCTGTTAAGATATCAACTGCCTATGTTAATCTATCAGCCGTCTTTGTTATTAAATTAGTGCCTGCTGGATTTCAAACGGCCTCCTATCCTGTTCCATTCGATTTTATTTGTTTCCAATATGACGTCTGCGTGATATTGACATTTGTAATGAAGCCATACAAGTTTAATGACGCAAATCCACTGACATTAATTGCCATTGACTGCAGCCATTACAATTGGAATAATGTGTGATAATGGCCAACGCTCCTTCTTACATTCCGCTCCCCTCCCTTTCCTCCTACAATTTCTATTCCCAATAACATATTGACAATTTCATTAACTAAAAATACGTATATGTGTCTCATTATCCTTTTCCACTTGTTCTCTTCTTCTTATAGGCGGTTCATTGTACGGTTGCGGTTTGGCTGGTATTTTTGGTGGTCCCGAAGACACCCCACGCTTCTTGGATATTTTCATCTTTGCCTCCCTTATCTCAGCTGTGGATCCTGTTGCTGTATTGGCCGTATTCGAAGAAATTCATGTCAATGAAATTCTTTACATTGTCGTCTTTGGTGAATCCCTACTCAACGATGCTGTGACGGTAAGTGGTGATTCGAAGATATAATTTCATGCAAACGCACCCACATATAATGGGGTTGTTCGAGGAGGATAGGGGGTATGTGTAGGTGGTTGTGCTTGTGTGGTGTTCCTTTAGGCAGAAGAATTTTCTGATTTGAATTGCTTTGGGCAGAACCACATTTGAAGTCGAATCATCATATCTATTTATGTCATCTTCAAGTGGTACGGTATATCGATGTCGTCCTCCAGTGTTTGCAGTGACATTTAAAGAATTGGGGTTGTGACTACGATTGGCGAACTTGTGTCGTTATTTGAAGGGGGTTACATTGCAGCGCCTATATTGGGAAAATATGTCAAATGATATTTGTGTTCATTAATCAAAATTAATGTTTCCAGACATTAAATCGTCTGTCGGATTTTGCTATTAAAACACAGGAAGAGGAGGGAGTATGAAGGGTTCCTAACATCCTCATTGATTAATAATTAAATCCTAATAACAATTTATGGAACATTTCCATGACCTTTCTCACAGTCCACCTCCGAAATGGGTATTTGTGCGTGTGATGGGGCCATTAACAGGCAAACGTTTTCGAAAAAATGTTCGAAGTAACCTTGAAATAAAATACCTTAATTCCAACACACATACACACACAGACAGAATGCTCATTTCCGTGCCATGTTCGACATGAAGTGGATTCTTGACACGAAAAATGTAAAACGGAGCAGCAATTCATCAGATATGCGTAGAGTGGACACATAACCTGAACAAGAAGCAGATAGACACGCACACACCTCAGCATCATCATCATCATGAAGAACAAGAGCAACTTTGTTCGGAACGTTATCTCATCTACCTGTAATGTCAAATTGTCATAAAAGTTGAACACGTGCTTGGGCAACCTGAAAAAAGTGAAAATGTGATTACACAAAAACAACAACAACAAAATACGGTCATCATTCTATGTCATCTTGGCACTTAGAGCCAACAATGTTTGCTTTTTTTATTGCATTACAACTTTTCGTCGATGAGAGATTGCAGTGCAGTAAAATTGAAAGAAACTTTAATTTGAGTTGGTTAAAGACTTAACAGAGGAGAATAGGGCATTAACAGCGAATGTAAAGACCTTAACAGAGGATGTTAAGGACTTTACAGAGGCTGTAGAGGTCTCAAATGTGACTGTTAAGGCCTTAACAGTCTTTCAGATGTTAGCATAAAAGGTTTTGACCATAACGAAATCTTTTGAGGTCGTAACAAAGCATGTTAAGAACTTAACAGTACATATCGAGGCCTCAAAAGTCACTGTTAAGTCCTTAACATTCAGATTGAAAAAATCCCCTGCTAAAGCCTTAACAGAGGACTTTGAATCGTAACAGAGTCTGTTAAGATATTAACACAATGTATAAACATTTTAACAGTCATGTTAATCTTATCAGAAGATGTCAGCAACAAGACGGAATCTTTTAAGCCATTTAAGCCCCTTTTAAAGTCTTAACAGTTCTTCAAATCTTAACATTTGCTAAGGTCATAACAGAGGATGTAGAGTTCTTAAATATTACAGTAGACGCAAGCCCTCAACGGTCGCCTAAATCTTAGCACAGGATGTTTTGGTTAGAGCATGGCAGGAACTAAACAGAGGATATTAGAATCTTAACAGAACCTACTAAAGCCTCAAAAGTGGATGTTAGGACCTTAACAGTCGTTTAGATTAACTGATTACTGTTTGGGTTTTAACCGGGGATGTTAAATCATTAATAGAGTCTGTTCAGATATTAACAGAAAACATTAAAACCACATCTTAAAATAACATAACGGGATCATTAAAACCCTTAACAGAGGCTTTTAGAACCTTCACAGTGTCTGTAAAGGTCTTTACAGTCCCTCAAATCTTAACATCCCCTGCTAAGGTCATAACAGAGAATGTAGAGTCCTTAAAAGTTACAGTTGATGCATTAGCAGAGTTTATCAAGCCGTTAACGTTCGTTGAAATCAAAGCAGAGGATGTAAGAAACATAACAGAATCCTTTAAAACTTTAACAGAGGTTGTTAGGAACTTAACAGTGACGGTCAATATCTCAACAATAACTATTCAGACCTCAACAGTAACTGTTAAGAACCAACAGTCTTTCAGAGCTTAATAGAAAGCATGTTAAGACCTTAACATAGGCTGTATGCAACATTACGGACGCTGTGAGAACTTCTAAGACCGTAACAGAGCTTGAAAGAGGTTGTTAGGACCTTAAACGAGTTTAATAAGTCCTTAATAGATTTTGCCGATACCTGACAAGAGCTGTTATGATATTAATATTCTTCGGCTGTCAACTACGAACAGAGGGTCTTCAAACGTTAACAGGAGCTCTTAAATGTTTAACAGTAGCTCTTAATATGTTAACAGAGGCTGTTAATATGTTAACAGAGGCTGTAAATATGTTAACAGAGACTGTTAATATGTTAACAGAAGCTGTTAATATGTTAACAGTGGCTGTTAAAATATTAACAGTGGGTGTTAATATGTTAACGTGGCTGTTAACTGTTAATATGTTAACAGACACTGTTAATATGTTAACAGTGGCTGTTAAAATATTAACAGTGGCTGTTAACATATTAACTGCCTATGTTAAAATATTAACAGTTTCTGTTACATACTAAGCCTCATTTAACATATTAACAGGTTTTGTTAAAATCTTAACAGCCTCTGTTAGTGGCTGTGGCTGTTAATATGTTAACAGTGGCTGTTAATATCTTATCAGTGACTGTTAATTTATTAACAGATGATGTTGATTCATTAACAGAGGTTGTTAATTCATTAACAGAGGTTGTTAGTACATTAACAGGGGTTGCTAACACATTAACAGAGGCAGTTAATATATTAACAGAGGCTGATAATACATTAACAGAGGCTAATAATACATTCACAGAAGCACTTAGTATGTTAGCAGAGACTGTTAAGATGTTAACAGAGACTGTTAATATGTTAACAGAGACTGTTTATATGTTAACAGAGACTGTTTATATGTTAACAGAGGCTGTTTATATGTTAGCAGAGACATTAACAGAAGATGTTAATACATAATAGAGCCAGTTAATACATTCACAGTGGCTGTTAAGAAATTTGCAGTGGCTGTTAAGAAATTAACAGAGGCTTTTGATACATTAATAGAAGCTGTTAAGATATTAAAAGAGTATGTTAATACATCAACAGAGGCTGTTAATATATTAACAGAGGCTGTTGTGACTATTAACACATCAGGCTCTGTTAAATTATAAACAGCCTCTGTTATTATATTTACAGACTCTTTTGTTATTTTAACAGCTTCTGATAACAACATAACAACCTCTGTTAACATATTAACATCCTCTGTTAAAATATTAACATTATCTGTTTACATATTAACATTATCTGTTAACACATTAACGTCCTCTGTTAATTTTTGACAGACTTTGTTAAAATTTTTACATTCCATGTTAAAAAGTTTTGCACCTCTGTAAGTCCAAAAAAATATTCTTCAAAAAGTCTAGATATCTGCAAGTCCCTAAAACTATTAAAAAATTGGGCCTCTCCGAGTCCTTAAAAATATAATATATTATAAAACCAAGGCCTCTGTAATTCCATGCAAAATATTCTTTAAATACTCCACATCCTCTGAGGTTTCTTGAAAAAAATATCCTGTAAATACTCCAAGCCCTCTGAGGTTCCTTGGAAAAATATCCTTTATGAAATCCACGCCTCGGAGGCTTCCTGAAAACTAATCTTTAAAAATCCCCACCTTGGCGGCTTCCTGGGAAAAGTGTCCACGATCCTTTTGGACTTTGACAAAATTTAAAAATTTTCTTTTGTACATTTCCTAATTTTTCTTATTTTCCTAGGTCGTAATGTATCACATGATGGAAGTCTACAATGAGATTGGTATATCGGAAATTATTGCCCAGGATGTGGTGAATGGTGTGGGTTCATTCTTTGTGGTGGCCATTGGCGGTACAGTTATTGGTGAGTTCAAACATCTCAGAACCTATTTAAAATTTTTATTAATCCAACTTTCGTTGTTTTTTTGTTTTCCAGGTATTATTTGGGGCTTCCTTACCGGTCTGGTGACCCGTTTCACCGATCACGTTCGTGTCATTGAACCCATTTTCATTTTCGTAATGGCATATCTGGCGTATCTGAATGCTGAAATATTCCATATGAGTGGTATATTGGCGTAAGTGATGAAACTTCAAATTTTGTATTTCGATCACGATTTTAAATCACCTTTTTCCTCTTTGCAGTATTACCTTCTGTGGCATAACAATGAAAAATTATGTCGAATCCAATATCTCCCAGAAATCCCATACTACCGTTAAATATGCATTGAAAATGTTATCAAGTTCCTCTGAAACGATTATCTTTATGTTTTTGGGCGTGGCCACTGTCAACAACAATCATGTTTGGAATACATGGTTTGTCGTTTTGACAATTGTTTTCTGTTCCGTATTTAGAGTTATAGGTAAGGGAACCCTTGAACACCTCTACAAAATTTAAGTTGCTAATTGTTCTTCCATTATCTTCACCAAACCCCAGGTGTCATCATCCTATCCGCAATGGCAAATCGTTTCCGCTTGCACAAACTGTCTCGGGTCGATCAGTTCGTCATGTCATATGGTGGTCTGCGTGGTGCCGTTGCATTCGCCCTTGTCTTATTAATCGATGAACGTTTAGTGCCTCAAAAGAATATGTTTGTAACCACTACCATAGCTGTGATATACTTTACCGTGTTCGTGCAGGGCATCACCATAAAACCGCTGGTCAAAATTCTAAATGTTAAGCGAGCCAATAAGCGTAAGCCCACCATGAATGAGCGTATCCATGAGAGGGTGAGTACGAAGATCTCTTTTTGCTTTGAAAACAAATTAATTCGGTTCTATTTGTTTCGTCTAGTTTATGGATCATTTAATGGCCGGCATTGAGGACATTGTTGGCAAAACCGGTAACTACAATGTGCGTGATAAGTTCAAGCGTTTTGACAACCGTTTCATTCGTCCACTTTTGTTGAGAGATCTTAAGGTGAGTTCAAATTAAATTTTTAAAAAAATTTTCCTCCTTATTTGTAGGCACAAAATAAAGAATTTAAAATTTGCAACCACCTTGGCGTATACATTGTGTCAATAAGCATACGCCTAGAGGTTCCCAAGGGCGTATACATTGTGTCAGCAATCATACGCCTTTGAGCACCTACCTCATTTGTTAATTTCCTTTAATCGTATCGAAAAAACTAACGTTTTTCATTTTTTCAGGGCGCCGAACCTAAAATCATTGAAACCTATTCCAAACTAACGATGCGTGATGCCATTGAAGTTATGCGCCGTAATCCATCGACCATTGGTCAAATAACTGGCACCGAATCAATGAGTGCCTTATTTAGAAATTATACCAATAATTGCATTGGTGGAAGGTGGGCACCACCAACTATTTATACAACCTGGTAAACGAATTTTAGACGACATCAAAATTTCAAAAAACAATTTTTCAAAATTGAAAATAATTTTTGTGTAATGTTGTAATGCTGTTATCGTATTTATTTTTTTCTTTTGGAATTTCATAATCGTAACTTTGGGCCAAACACATTCTTTTAACCCTCAGCTGTATAGTAATGCTGCCGGCACCATTTATAGGGATCAATGCAACAACTATTTGTGTGCATGTATTTGTTAAAAAAGAAATGGCAATAGATTTTTATTTATATGTTATTTTTATATTTAAATTTAAAATTCCAAAAATGGAGTATGAATTATGATGACCAGCATGCTTTCTCTCCTAACTTCCAATGACATGTTTACTAACATTTTTTCCCTAAACTAATAACCATTAATTCTCATTTTTACATTCAAGCTAACATTTTCAATATTGGTGGAACAATTTCATTCATTGGATGATATGAACATTTCAAAATTATTTATAACCTAAAAAATTCGAGAATCATACTAATAGATTTCAAAACCTTCCATAAATGGCTCTATAGAGACGGACATACAAGTAACCTATACAGAAAGTAGACTGTTAATATGCTAACAGATGCAGTTAATATAATAACAGAGGCTGTTAATATGTGAACAGAGGCTGTTAATATGTTAACAGTGACTGTTAATATGTTAACAGAGACTGTTAATATGTTAACAGAGACTGTTTATATATTAACATAGACTGTTAATAAGTTAACAGAGACTGTTAATATGTTAACAGAACCTGTTAATATTTTTACAGACACTGTTAAAATGTTAACAGAGGTTGTATTGTGTAAGCAGGGACTGTTAATATGTTAACAGAGGCTGTTAATATATTAGCAGAAACTAATAATATGTTAACGGAAGCTATTAAATTATTAACAGAGACTGTTAATATGTTAACAATATGTTAATAGTGGCTGTTAATATGTTAAAAGTGGCTGTTAATATGTTAACAGTGGCTGTTAATATGTTAACAGTGGCTGTTAATATGTTAACAGTGGCTGTTAATATGTTAACAGTGGCTATTAATATGTTAACAGTGGCTGTTAATAGGTTAACAGAGACTGTTAACATGTTAATAGAGACTGTTAACATGTTAATAGAGACTGTTAACATGTTAATATGTTAACAGAGACTGTTAGTATGTTAATATGTTAACAGAACCTGTTAACATTTTTACAGAAACTGTTAAAATGTTAACAGAGGCTGTTAATATGTTAACAGAGGTTGAATTGTGTAAACCGGGAGTGTTAATATGTTAACAGAGGATGTGAATTTGTTAACAGAGGCTGTTAATATATTAGCAGAAACTAATAATATGTTAACGGAAGCTACTAAATTATTAACAGAGACTGTTAATATGTTAACAATGGCTGTTAATATGTTAACAGTGGCTGTTAATATATTAACAGTGGCTGTTAATATGTTAACAGTGGCTGTTAATATGTTAACAGTGGCTGTTAATATGTTAACAGTGGCTGTTAATATGTTAACAGAGGTTTTTAATATGCTAATAGAGTCTGTTATTATGCTAACAGAGATTGTAAATATATTAACAGAGACTGTTAAAATATTAACAGGGGCTGTTAAAATGTTAACAGAGGATTTAATCTGTTAGCAGCAGACGTTAATATGTTAACAGAGGTTGTTGATATGATAACGGAGTCTGCTAATATGTTAACAGATGTTAATATGTTAACAGAGACTGTTATACAGTCGAACAGTCTGTGTTAAGTTCTCAAAAGACTTTGCAGCCTCTGTTAAGATCTTTACACCATTGTTTAGGTCTGGACAGCCTCTGTTGAAGCCAAATACTCTTTGCTAAAGCCACAACACGCTCTGTTAATGTCTTGACATCCTCTGTGAAGGTCTGAACAGTCTCTCTGGTATGGTATTAACAGCCTCTAAGGTCTGAAAAGCCTGGTAAAATCAGTTTAAGATCTCAACAGATTTTGATAAGGTCATAACTGCCTATGTGAAGGTCTTGAACCCTCATTTGTTAAGGCCTTAAAAACCTGTTAAGATCTCAATGGCCAATGCTAAGGTCCTAACAGACATAGTTAAGGCCTTAACGGCCACTGTTAATATATTAACAGGCACTGTTAAGGTCTTCACAGACTCAGTTAATGTCCTAACTGACTCTGTTAAGGTCTTTACGGTCTCTCTTAATATATTAAAAGTCTTTGTTAAGGTCTTAACAGCCTCTGTTAAGGTCTTAGCAGTCTCTGTTAAGGTCTTAGCAGTCTCTGTTAAGGTCTTAATAGCTTCTGTTAAGGTCTACACAGCCTCGGTTAAGGTCTTAACAACCTATGTTAATGTCTTAACAGCCTCTGTTAAGATTTTCACAGCTTCTCTTAGGGTCCTAACAGTCTCTTTTAAGTTCGTAACAGCTTCTGTTATGGTCATAACAGTCTGTTAAGTTCTTTTCATACCCTGTTATGTTCTTAACAGCCTCCGGTAAGGTCGTAACATGCTCTTTTGAGGTCATAATAGCCTCTGTTAAAGTCATTAACCCTATAATAAGGCCTTAACAGCCTTTGTTAAAGTCTTAACAACCTGTTAAGGTCTCAATAGAATCTGTTAAAGTTTTAACACCTTCTGGTGAGGTCTTAAAAGCATCTCAACAAAATGTGTTGAGGTCAGATCAGTTTTAATATAGAAAGTCCCGCTGTTATTGTTTTAACATGTTCTGCTGACGTGTTAGGATACTCTTCGTAAAATTATTTATATATTTATTGGTCCTTTTCCATAACCTTGATTCAGAAACTGTGCAACGATCCCCTCATTGTTCCATACCTTGAAATCCACATATTTTCATTTCGTTTTGATGTTTATTATGGTGTCCAAAGTACCTGTTCACACCATGATAGCCCCGAAGAGTTTGAAAGCCTTTAAATAAAAAATACTATAGAATTTTCCAAAAGTTATTGGCCGTTGAGAGTGTCCATATTAATCAACAAAATATAGGAGGTGATGCAAATGTGGTATACCCATTTGTTTTTAGATCGCCAAATTTTTATTTTTTATCCGATTAAATTGAATTTTTGCACTTAACATGCTACATGTGTTGTCTTTCCATGTATCAATTTGAAAATAATATTATTCTAACAATTTAAGAGATATTTGAGAAAATATTAGAAATTCCATAAAAAGCGATTTAAAAAAAGTGCGGGTAATGTGGTATACCACATGATGTTAATGTGGTATAGTATAATTTTCACTTCCAATTGATATCTTATATAATTTATTGTTTTTAATGAATGCGAATTAGCTCGAGATTTATGTCTGTTAAGATTTTTAACGGATACGTTGAGTGGAACTAAAATTTTTATTATATAATAATGTCTACACATGTCAATATTTAATTTTTATATGGAGAAGTTGTTAAAACTCATAGCCTTTGTTTTTCATCCTTGTGATTCGTGGTAGACTCTCGTAGAGTACAAATGTTTAACATAGTAATGACATTTTGTCTAGTGCTGGCCTTTTTTCATGCAGAATCAAGGTATACCACATTACCTACACTTGTGTTTACTGAAGAAATGTCTAGTTTTTTTTTCCAAATTGGTGATTATGTGGTGCAATCGCGCATATTATTTGATTTTTAGTTCATACTGATTATTTTAATGCTTTAGTAATAACGATTAAAGTACATCCGTAAAACAAAAAATTATTTTTAAACTTCAACCGAAAAAAGTCAATTTCATGAAAAATTTCATTTTTGGTAATGATTCTCAACATGATTTAAATAAATTAAACAGATCATTGCTATCTTATTTTTTTGAGAACAGCAAACTATAGAACATGTTTTAGTTATTCTAAAATTTTCAGTTTACAAAAAAAGTGACTATACCACATTACCAACCTATACCAAATTTGCATCACTTCCACTATATATGTCTCGCTGGTTCTTGCCAACAATTCTGAATTGATCTCATAAATACTCTCAAAATTGATCCCGTCATTGTAGAGGAATATTATTGCCCTATATAAAGCCCTCTTAATTTTTTTTTATAAAATTTTAATTTCTTTAATATTTTGTTTTAGAATTGAATGTCTTGCCATTACCCCAAAAAAAGAATACAACTAATACTAACTAACCTCTAACCATTACCTTACATTAATAACAACCAGCAAATGAATGTCGATTACTAAAACAACAACACATTGAATTAGAACGAAAAAAAAACTAAAAATATTGCACTAAATTTCTGAAATTCGTTTACTTTTTTCTCTATTTAGATTTTAGTTTTTTTTACTATTACTATTTTTATTATTCTCATAGCTTATAATTTATATTTTTCTAATAATAAGATATGTAGATTTATGTAATCATAATTGGATGTATGAATGTTTTTTGTATATATGTATTCGAAAAATGCAATTAGGAAAACGAACGAAAATTAATGATTGGACGCTTAACCAATGCTGGACGTAATTTTTTTAGAAATTAATAAATCGATCATTTTACCGTAGGCTACTCAAAAAATTAAAATTTTTGTAGACCACATAACTTCAACATTCTTTAGGGAGTTCAAATGGCTTTTTTAAAAATGTTGAAGTTCTGTGTCGTTTTACAAATATCTGCTAAATGTAGTAGAGGTTTTCTTAGTAGCCTTTCTACTTTCTTTCTTACTCTCTACTTATAAAAAATTGCTTCAATTTTATAAATAATATCCTCTGTAACTTTAATTTAAAAGTCGAGATCTATTTTTCCTGATTGCATTTTCGAGACTCCCAAAATTGTTAACACAAATCAATATTGTCATCAACTAATTATTGTAAAAACAAAACATTGTGCTTAGATGGTTAAATGTAACGTAAACGGAATAGAAAGAGCAACATAAAATTTGAGAACATGAAACGACAAACGTACAATTTTTATAATGAAAATATTTGGGGGATTAAACATTTACCCTTATAATATAAATTTCTATTTATCCAAAATTTATGTTGCTCTTCTTCCACACTAGCATATGTATCCTACATTTGGGTGTTGTAATATGAATCACAAATATTAATATATTTTCTCCCATTTTTTTCCTTACTTCCATTTTTCTGCTATCCATTGTTTAGCCCCAGTCTTACCAATCTAGACAATACCTGTTCACGTAATTTGGACATGCATGAATTGGATTATAATCCATCCAAAAAGGATTTAACAGACGCGAAGATTCATCATTTGCTAGCTGAAGAATTGAAACCGTACAGAAGGGTATGTAGAAATATTTTATTTTCAACTAATTTCGTTATTAAATAATTATACATTACTATTTTACAAAGACAAACATTTGAATTGACATGCATAGTTATGTTATGTGGTTTATGACAAAACAAAACATACATATCTATTAAGGGCTGAGAGACAAGAGAGAAGTACAAACATCAACTGAGGCTGTTAATGGCATAACAGAGGCTGTAAGACCTTAACAGAGGCTTTTGCAACCTTTACAGGGGCTGTTAAGACCTTAACAGAGGCTGTTAGGACCCTAACAGAATTTGTTCAGACCTTAACAGAGGCTTTTGTGACCTTTACAGAGGCTGTTAAGACCCTAACAGAATTTGTTAAGACTTAAACAGAGGCTGTTAAGACCTTAACATAGGCTGTTAATACATTAACAGAGGCTGTTAAGACCCTAAGCTGTTAATACCTTAACGGGGACTGCTATAAAATTTAAGTGACTGTTAATAAATTAACAGTTACTGTTAATAAACAGTGACTGTTAATAAATTAACAGTGACTGTTAATAAATTAACAGTTACTGTTAATACCTTAAAAGAGGTTATTAATACCTTAAAAGAGTTTATTAATACCTTAACAGAGGCGGTTAAGAACTTAACAGAGCAGGTAATACCTTAACAGAGCAGTTAAGACCTTAACAGAGGCTGTTAAAACCTTAACAGAGGCTGTTAAAACGTTAACAGAGGCTGTTAATACTTTAGCAGAGGCTCTTAATAAATTAACAGAGGCTGTTAAAACCTTAACAGAGGCTGTTAATACTTTAGCAGAGGCTCTTAATAAATTAACAGAGGCTGTTAATACATTAACAGAAGCTGTTAGTACCTTAAAATAGACTGCTATAAAATTAAAGTGGCTGTTAATAAATTAACAGTTACTGTTAATAAATTAACAGCGACTGTTAATAAATTAACAGCGACTGTTAATAAATTAACTGTTAATCCACTGTTAATATCTTAACAGTAACTGTTAATACCTTAACAGTAACTGTTAATACCTTAACAGTAACTGTTAATATCTTAACAGTAACTGTTAATACCTTAACAGTAACTGTTAATACCTTAACAGTAACTGTTAATAAATTAACAGTAACTGTTAATACCTTTATTGTTAATAAATTAACTGTTAATGCCTTAACAGTAACTGTTAATACCTTAGCAGAGACTGTTAATACCTTAACAGAGTCCGGTTATCCATTAGCAGAGGCTGTTTTGAACTTAATTGAGTCTGTTAATTCATTTACAGAGGCTGTTATTTCATTAAAATGTGCTATTAATAACGTAACATATGCTGTTAATACCTTAACAGAGCCTTGTAATACATTAATAGAGAATTTTAATACCTTAACAGAGGTTGTTGATCCATTAACAGAGACTGTTAGGACCTTAACAGAGGCTGCTCAGACGTTATCGGCGGGTGCTAATACCTTAACAGTGGCTATTAATACATTAGCAGTGGCTGTTAACACATTAACAGAGATTGTTAATACATTAACAGAGACTGTTAAGACATTGAAAAAGACTGTTAAGACATTAACAGAGACTGTTAATACCTTAACAGTGTCTGTTAATACATTAACAGTGTCTGTTAATACATTAACAGTGTCTGTTAATACATTAACAGAGTCTGCTAACACATTAACAGAGTCTGTTAATACATTAACAGTGTCTGTTAATACTTTAACCGTGTCTGTTAATACATTAACAGTGTCTGTTAATACATTAACAGTGTCTTTTAATACATTAACAGTGGCTGTTAATATATTAACAGTGTCTGTTAATACATTAACAGATACTGCCAATGTTAACACCTCAAAGAGTTTTTATCATTTTAACAGTCTATGTTAATTCATTAACAGTGTCTGTTAATACATTAACAGTGGTTGTTAATATTTAACGGTGGCTGTTAATACCTTAACAGTGGCTGTTAATATTTAACGGTGGCTGCTAATACCTTAACGTAGGCTGTTAATGCTTCAATAGTGTATGTTAATACCTTCACAGTGTCTATTAATACCTTCACAGTGTCTGTTAATACATAAACAGTGTCTGTTAATACATTAACAGTGTCTGTTAATACATTAACTGTGTCTGTTAATACATTAACAGTGTCTGTTTATACTTTCACAGTGCCTGTTAATACCTTAATAGAGGTTGTTAATACCTTAACAGAGACTGTTATTAAATTAACTGATACTGTTAGTACCTTAACAGAGGCTTTTAATACATTAACAGCGTCTGTTAATATACAGAGGCTGTTTGTGCCTTAACAGAGGCTGTCAATATCTTTCAAGGGGCTGTTAATACTTTAACAGTGGCTGTTATTAACTCAACCGAGGCTGTTAGTATCTTAATAGAGGCTGTTAGTACATTAACAGAGGCTTTTAATACATTAACAGTTGCTGTTAATACATTAACAGTACACACTCGGAGAACTGTTGTACTTTTGTATCTCTCTTTTTCTCTCAGCCCTTTTTTATATACAGACATGATGTTAACAGAATGTTTATTATGCAAATATTTTAATACATATATATTGATACATACATAATATTTATTTCTTAAGCAATATTAAAAATATATATTAAATTATTTTATATTTTCCAAACAATTAAATATGACACCTTAGTTCTTAGAACGCTCAATCACTCTCTCTCAAAACACTCAAATATATTTCTTTCAAATATTATTTAGTTAACATTTTCACACGCTCTCCACTACACTTACACACTCTTTATAGTTTTATGTTAAGATATTAAGAAAATCTATATTATTATTGCTCTTAGTTTAAGTTTTTTATTTGCTATACAAAAATATATAAACAAAATTTATAACTATTTTAATTTTTTTATAAACCGAGATATATATTTAAAAAAAATTAATTAATTTTTCTTTTTTTCTCTTTATATATTCCCACTTCCAACCGAAAAAAAACTCCCCACCCAACCAAAAAAAATATCGTTTACATTTCTATCATTATCATAATTTATTTTTCCTCATTGAAACTTCATCATATATTTTTGGCGATATTTATTTTTGGAAAACCAAATTACCCTTTCCTCCTCGCCCCACATCATCAACTGAAAACATTGCTTTATATGTTTTGTTTTTGATTAAACGATTCGATCGCAAAATTTTTAATTCAAAATTATTTTTGAACTCGTCTACTACCTACCAGGCCTCCATACAAATGGTACGAACTAAAAAAGAACAAAAATGTTTTAATGTTTCTTAATTTAAAAAAAAAATCTTCTGTTCTTTTCGTAATCTGTAACCACAATTGGTTGTTACTGTTCTATTTTTACTGCTATTCTTATTAAAATTTTTGGTTTTGATTTTTTTCTTTTTATTTAAAAATTTTTTATTTGAGTCCTTTTTTATTTTGAGCATTTTTGATTTATTCCTTTTTTTTGTTTTTGCAAATCAATTTTTTTGATGTTTAGCCCGCAAAGTATTTTGTGTCCTCTCTCTCTATATCTCTCCCTTTACTTCTTCTCTTCTGCATCCTATCTAACAATATAAGTGTCCGCAAATGCAATATACTAACTCTGTTTTTCGGTTATTTCAGTGTTTATTGATGTAATCACATATAGATGTTTCTAAATCGTAAGTCCACAAATCTTCTGGGTTCACAAAATTTCTGTTTTTTTCAATTTATTTATGTGTGTATTCAGAAATCTATACGATGAATATGAGACATTTTTTCAAACTTGTGATTCTTCAAAGGTCCTAAAGATCTCTACACCGATATACTAATATCCTTGAAATATAAACACCATATGAAGAAGCTCGAAATACTTTAGAAGAGATTACTTGATCGAAGGTGATTTGGGTGGTATGTTCCAACATAAAAAAATTCTGAATTTTAGCCACAATAAGCCTTTCAGGTGGACACCATGGTGGAACACCCCATAACCTAAATAAGATACTCAATTTTATAGTCTAGGAGCCTTAAAAGGATTTCATTCTGTACTCTATTTGCACATTAATATGAGGGTATGTCATTGTCAAGAGGTTATTTTAATAAAGTCCAAACCTGTACCTATATCGAAAATTGCAGCCACTTCAGTTGAAAAATGCACCTAGGACCACGAAAATACCTCAAAATGGGCGAGACATTTCTATGGCGGCTATGGCAATACATTGACATATATTCAAATTTTTGTTTGTTTTTTACCCTGAATTGCCAGCACTTTGATTTAAAATGAGTCTACTTGCACCAAAATCGGGTGGAATCTTTACGGGTCAAATCATAAAAATATATTAAAAATATTCAGCAAATATATTTCTACTCTCTAAGAACCGGATATACCAAATTACAGCCCTGTCGGTTGTCGAATATGTTTAAAATATTATATACTAAACCATGTACCTACATTGAAAATAATCTACTTAATGGGCATTAAACCACCATGAGCAAGTAATCACAAAATATTGTCATATCACTTAGAAAATTAGCCTAGGTCGATTAAAATACCTTTAGTAGAACGGAAGGACTAATATATCCTATTGTCAATACCAAGCATCCTAGAAGTATTATCAATGTCTGTGTAACATTTTACCTTCAATTTTGGTATCACTATCGAGGTTTTAATATGCAGACAGGCAGAAGCCTATGTCTAATTCCGAACAAGACCATGCACACTAGCCAGGCATTTTTAATTCCTTTATGGAAGCTCAATATAGTCGTCCAATCTATATTCTGCACTTTATATATGAGGATGTTTATAAAGACGCCTTTGTCTTATACATTTTTACCAATGACTCCCATTTTGTAATCTTTACATATTCCTTACCGCCCCTTATGTAAATACAATTTTTTATTTACAGTTTGAGAAGAGATTTAGAAACCGAGTATAGAATTGATTATGACCCTTTCTTCCTCCATACAAACGAAGTTATTCTGTCCATATTCAATTGCCATATTTTGTATTTTATAAATGGTTACCTTTAGTCCAATATAGTCAAAACATTAATTAATATCCGTTATTAAAAATCCCTCAACTGGAAAATTTTTTGATTCGGGACATCTTATTCTCCAAAGTTTTCCTTGAGCAGGGCAGTATAGTCGGGCTAGGCCGATCATACCATACCCTACACAACTACCACGAAAGACTTACTTTCAGCGGCTCTATATTCGCGATATTTTCCTGTACCAATATTACCTATACACAACTACCACGAAAGACTCACTTTCAGCGGTTCTATATTCGCGATATCTTCATCCTCATTTACGCCATAAAATAACAATTTGGTCATTTTAGGTTTTGGTTGATTTGACCTATGGAATTTTGAACGACCATCATCTAAACAGCTGTTCTAAATATTTGGTCAGACCTCCTACACAGTGTAAAATATGATATGTTCTGCAGATAAAAATGGCGTCTAGAGCGAACTAGAAAATCTGACAAAAATTAAGTTTTCGATTCATGCACCCTAAATATCATCTCAACGTAATCGAAGATTATAGGTGTCGTCCTTTACCATAATCAGAACTTCATGTAAAATTTTAAAGCGCGACATTTCCGACCTCTAGTGCGGTAATAGTAATACTAAACAATATCATAACACTTAGACACCTTTAAATAATTACATCCGGAACTTCTCGGGTCTATGTCCTTCAGGAGTAAATATATATGCCCCGGAATACAACATTTGTCATTTTTCGCACAAAAGTGAGGGTCCATTTGACCTGCTAAACATTGACCGATCTTTATCAAAACAGGTATGCTTATTCTTTGGCCCTATCCCCTTCTTCATGTAAAAATTCGATGTTCGGGCCATAATTGCGGCCTCTGGAGCGACTAGAAAATTAGACAAAAATAAAGTTTTTTGTCCATTTCATCCCCTAAATATTAACGGATCTTTACAAGAAACAAGGATCTTCTTTGATCAGAACCCGTCTTATAACAAAATTTCTTGACGATTGATCCATAAATGTGGCCTGTATTGTGTTTACAAATTATAATGGATAGACGGACGGCCGGACGGACACACATGTCTAGATCGACCCAGCCAGTCGAGATATGACGATCGATATACTTAAAGTGGGTCTAGTTCCTATATTTCTCGGCGTTACAAACTCTTTTGGTTGTACAATGATGTAATAGCCTGACAACAAAGTTGTGTAGGGTATACAAATTGGTGTCCTAAAAAGCTGTTGCCCTGAAAATGTCTGTATTGGTCGATAAATAAAATTTGTTTATATTCTATAAATCATTGCAATGGTCCATAGGCTATTACAGCTACTATTAGCACCGTCGATATTTTACTGAACTAATTTTGATATATAATTTTAAGTTTTGTAATTTTTATTTTGCTTCTTATAACATTTTTTTTATTATTTTATTATAATTTATTTATTCCTTTATTTTTTGTTTAGCATGTCCGTTATTACTTATTTTACTTATTCTATTATTTCATAGCACCGTTTTTGTAACTGTTGACGTTTTCATGTTTCAGCACCAAAGTTTTTAACGTTTAAACTAAAATTAAAAACAAATAACAACTACTAAATTAATTAATAATTACTGCGCAAGAATTATAAAAAAAATAATTTTTATTAATATCACAACAATATTGCGAGATTTAAAATTTCCCCTTCAATTTTCGTACATCTGAACTGAATTTATTTTTCTTATATACAGGGAGCTTAAAAATGATTTAAGATCATCCATAGCTCAATATCATTTATAAAATCATTTATAAAATTCCTAAGGAAATGTTATAAATTAAAAACTTTTTTTATTCTGAAGTTTCTATTTCATTTTAACAAAAAATATTAATATCAAACCATATTAATATTTACCAGGTCGTTTCCATTATCTCCTTTTGGTCATCAATATAAACTCGATTTCTATAGAGACTCCCTACTACAAATTATTTTTATCAATACTTCCTGAGGAACACTCCTACTTAGTTTGTCTCCTAGAGCTCAACCTTCAGACGTATACATAAAGGCCAAGTCTATATGGATATCATGTCTTCATTTCGTCATTTAGGACATAAAGGCTGTCAGCTTTCGTCTATAAAATTCTACTTAAATATGTCCTAAGGAGCACACCTATTTGGTGTATCTTCTTCAGTTCGATTTTCAGAGATCTCTATAGACGATTCTGCTTTAATAATACCAAAAGCACACTCATCTCGAGTTTGTCTCATTCACCTCAAATAGAGTTCGATTTTCAGAGATATCCACAGACGACTTGATAGTCAGCTTCCAGAACTCCATATGGTTATCCGCTCTTTAAAAAGTACTATTTTCTTCAACTTTCAGTCTGTAGAGACTCCCACCAGAGCTCGTCTACAAAAACTCCCTTTATAGCTCTTCTATAAAAGTCCACACACCAATCATAACTAGTCTATAGAAAATCCCTTAGTTATATCGTCTATAAATTTCCGTCCAGCTCGTTTATAAATACTGCCTTAAGAAATCTTCTACAACGCCTATAAATACTTTCTTAGACTCAAATTTGCTAGTCTATAAACATTTCCTTCAGTCCGATTATAAATAAGCTCGAATATGTGGATTCACATCAGCTCGTTTATAAATGCTCTCTTCAGCTCACCTATAAATACTTCCTTCTTCAGCTCTTCTATAAAGTCTCCTAAAACACATGGCACAGCTTGTCTACAAAGACACACATCAGTTGTTCTTCACCTCGTCTATCGAGAATCCCAACAGCTAAGCACCGATCAGTTTGCCTATAACGGCTCAATTTAACCAGTCTAAGGTTGAGTCCCTCCAGTTCGCCTATTAAGACTCCCTTTAGCATATGTCTCTAGGTGTTCTACATAAATGATCCCTTCAGTTTTTCTTACAATATTCCTCCTCATTTCGTTGCGCTGTTTCTTGTTAGGTCCGGTTTTTTCTGATACATATTTTTTATTTGTTCAATATTTTAATCCGTTTTCTTTAATATTAACCCTTGACCGTTTTTATAAGAAATATTAACTCAATGTCTATGTATCCACTCAATACCGACGAAGATGGTTATAAGGAATTCTTCTAAAATTTAATAGCTATTTTTATTAAAAAAAAAATAATAATATGTTGTTCCCTATAACCTTCTTCGCCGCTATCCTTACCTCAATATCTATTGTACAAAAATATACTTCCGTATAAAAAAAACAAACGTTCTCTTTTGTATTATCGTTTTCTTCCTATCCTTGTTGTTGCATATATTTTATTAATTGTCACCGTTGTTGTTGATTTTTTATTGCAAAAAATTAAAAAAAAATAATTCAAAGCAAAAAATATAAAAAAATATCTGTTTGCAAGATTGTAGTAAAAAAACAAAACATTTTTAATTTTTACAGCACCGCCGTCTTAGTTATAGCCGTCACGCTGTAGATGACAGAGATCTATCGACACAGGTGAGTTAAATGTGTGGACACAATGTCAGCACCCACCCTCCATGGAAACTTCATTCATAACGAATACATCACTACTAGTTGGCTTACGGGGCATTGAGAAAAGCAAAAAAATATTTCGATAAAAAAAAAAATCATCGAAAAAAATTCAAACCGGCTTTGAGGCTTCAAATTGCATTTTTTTAAATAACTAAATCCAGTGCAAATTTTGTTGATCCCATAAACTGGAGATAAACTCGTGCCCCACCTTGGATCATTATTTTTAAATCCTCACAATTGCATCATTCATTTGAGGGTTAATTAGTGGCGAATTGGATTTCAAAAATCTAATTTTTATTAGAAATCCAATTTGCCATAAATATAACCAGGTATATCACACATCTATATACAAAGGAGCACGAACACAAAGGACACTGTATTACACCTACAACCTTTTGGTCATGACCCCCCCCAAACTGATATTGGTTTTATGTGGCGAAATTACTTCCCCCATCCCATATATTGTGGACAGTTGGAATTCCCGTAGCTAAGTATTAGATGTGATGTAGATGTGGCCTCAAAATTTATAACTCCAACAACACCCATACCAATTTAATTCCAATTTTCCATTTGATAACAAAAACTAATCCATTATTCTCTCTTCCATTTGCAGGTTAACTATAAAATGCAAATGAACTTCCGACGCATGTTCAATGATCGTAAACATCACAAGCGCAGTAAACGCGGTGCTAATAAGGTCAGCAATTTTTGTCATTCCTTTCAAATTTCAAAATAATCTAAACATATTTTTGTTTCTACTCCCCAGGATGGCGTCAAACAAAATCATGTATCATTCCACGATTTCCAACAAAATGGAACAACGAAACAATTCTCGCACGGTACGAGTAAGAATGAAACAAATTTACGCAAAAAACTAATCAGAAAACATTCTCACAATTCACTTAACAAATATCGTAGATTAGAAATAGGTAAATGGCTTTTAAAAAAATTTAAAAACAAAAACAAACAAATTCATTAAAATCATATTTTTCCAAAGAAATTAAAAAAAAATCTTAAAAATTTTACAAACCAAAAATACCTATTTTTAAGAAAAACAATTTAATTGGCTTCACTTCTAATTGTCAATTTTGTAACACAAAAATTGCTAGAAGTTAGAATGCTAAACAAATGGTTGATCAAATGATCAACCTTCAAGAATTGTTATAGTAGTTAGGAATTTTTCTTTAGTTTTGAATATTTTTTTTGTTAATTATTATTTGTCCATCCTTCTTAATTTATTTTGTTAATTATTATTATTTGTTTGTAAATTAGTTTAAGAAAAAATATGTATGTAACAAATATAGTAACTTTTGTATTATGTACCCCGTCCCTGAACTTATCTTTCCCTATAAAACAAACAATCCCCTTCCTCAATGTGCAAATGTGCAGTCAGCTGTTATAGCTCCTGACTAGACTCTGCCCATTTTTTACTATAAATACCACTTATGACCATACATAAAGACCTTAAGAGCTCAGTATGTTCCTAAAGACTCCATGTTTTCATATCGTAATTTAAAACAGCCGACAGTCTATAACGTCTCTCAGGTCATTTTATAATTCCGCCTTAAGGAGCACGCATTCTTGTTAGCTTCAGCTCAACTAGAACTCGATATTCAGAGGTCACCATGGGAGTCTACATAGCTTCCAGACCTAGCTTCTTTGCCTAGCAGTTCATTTATAATCACCCCATTCTTCAGCTCGTCTGTAGTTTTTTTTATAAAAATTTACCTTTGCTCAATATACTCTATAAAAACTCCCTTCCTCTAGACAAATTCCAGTCTGCTTGTTTATAAAAACTCCATTGAATTCGCCTAAATATACTCCTTTCGCCTATTCACTTCTTTCCGATTGTCTACAAAATATCCTTTTAATAATCAATATAAACCCAATGTCTTTAATCACTCCATACCATATCTATATTCAGAAACACTGATACCCAATACTGGACCTTTTTTAATTCCTTCAATACTTCTTCAAGAAGGTAAAACGTAATTTGTCGTGTTCATCTATACAGACTCTATGTTATAAATACTAATCTTATGGCCAAATACTTTTAGAGCTCGGTATGTGTATAAAGTCATGTTTTCACCTTGTCTGAGCCTATAATGACTCTTCGTTCAATTTTTGTATAAAAAGTCTTATACATATACCTCCTGAGGAGTACTCATCTTTAGTTGTCGTTCAGCTTTTCAGCTCAACTAGAGCTATGATGGCCTGGGTATCTTAATAGCTCAAACCATAGAGGTGTCCATAGACCATATGATGGCCTGGGTATTTTAATAGGTTCCAAACTAGAAAATATGGTATATTTAAACTCATTATCTCCCTTATAAGTGTCCCTTTATAAACCTCGTCTGTAAGTTTTCTATTAAAATAAAACTTCTTTCTTCAACATGCACTTCAGTCAGCTCGTATATAAAAACTCGCCACAGAGATCGCCTACAAATACTCCCGTCAGCACTTCACTAGATCCCACATTCTATAAAAACATATTTAATCAAGTCTATAGAGACTACCACCAATTCGCCTGTTGAATCTCCCTTTAGGTAGTCCGTAGGGACTTTCTGCTCGCGACTCGTTCGTGCTGTTCTATAAATACTCCCACAGGATCGTCTATAGATATTACATTCACCTCAGATAGTTCAGCTTGTCTATAAATCCCTCTCTTCCGTTTGTCTATAAAGACTCCCTTAAGCTCGCCTATAAAGACTCTCTTTTGTTCGTCTATAAAGACGCCTTCATTTCTTCTATAAAGACTCCCTTCAGCTCTTCTTCAAAGACTCCCTTCACCTCGCTTATAAAGTCTCCCTTCAGCTCCTCTAAAAATACTCCCTTCAGCTTTTAAAAAAAAAAAAACCTATTCTTCTATAAAGGCGCCCTTCAGCTCGTATATAAAGACCCACTTCAGCTCCTCTAAAAATATTCCCTTCAGCTTTAAAAAAAAAAAAATATTCTTCTATAAAGACTCCCTTTTTAAAGGATCCCTCCAGTTAATATATGAACCCTCCCCAATTTAATACGACTTTAAAAATTTGTCTTTAAAAATACATGCCTATGGCTCAAATAGTCCTCAATGAAATATTCGCAAAAATCTCCACCTATAGCCCTTTAATCCGTTTCAGATAGTCCTCCATTAAATAGATATTTTTTAATCTGCGCATACGGTTCAGAGAGTCTTTAATCTTCGTCTATAAATCTAATAGACCTTATAAAATATTACAAAAAGGCTCCTTAAAAAAAGTTTAAAAATCTACGCCTATCATAGACCCTAAATATTATTTAGAAATCCAATCTTTTGGTGTAGACCGTTCAAAAATATTCTTAAGAAATCCATGCCTAACATAGAACTTGTAGAAATAGCCACGCCTATCTCAGTCCTATAAAAATATACTCTAAGCAATCCACGCCTACCTCGGACCTCCAAAAATATACTCTAAGAAATCCACGCCTACCTCAGACCTCCAAAATATAGTCTAAGAAATCCACGCCTACCTCAGACTTTCAAAAATATACCCTAAGAAATCCACGCCTACCTCGGACCATCAAAAATATACTCTAAGAAATCCACGCCTACCTCAGACGCTCACAAACATTTTTTAAGAAATCTACGCCTATCTCAGACTTTTAAAAATATACTCTAAGAAATCCACGCCTACCTCAGACCCTCACAAATATTTTTTAAGAAATCCACTCATATCTCTAACTTTCCAAAATATACTGTAAGAAATCCACGCCTACCTCAGACGCTCACAAACATTTTTTAAGAAATCTCCGCCTATCTCAGACTTTTAAAAATATACTCTAAGAAATCCACGCCTACCTCAGACCCTCACAAATATTTTTTAAGATATCCACGCCTATCTCTGACCCTCAAATTTTTTATCCATTTTTTTAATAAATCCACGGCTTTGGCACGCCCTCTAAAATATTCTTTAAAGAGTCCAGGGCTTTGGTAGACCCTCAAAAATATTCTTTAAAAAATTCGGGCCTTTGGTAGTCCATAAAAACATTCTTTAAAAAATTGACGCCTCATATTGGACCTAAAGTATTATTATTCTTTAAACAAATCCACGCCTTTGGTGGAACCTGAAAAAAAAATTTAAAAATTTCACGCCTTTCCTAGACCCTGAAAATATCCTTTAAAAATCTCTTGCCGTTTCTAGACCCTGAAAAATATCTTTTTAAAATCTCAAGCCTTCCTAGACCAAATGTACGCCTTTATTAGACCCTAAAACATATTCTTTAAAAACCTAAAACACATTCTAAAAAAAAATATTGGCAACTGAAAAATATTCTTAAAAAACCACGCCTTGTTAGACTCTGAAAAATATTCTTTAAAAACTCCAAGCCCTTAGCAGATTCTGAAAAACCTATTCTTTATAAATCAACGCCTTTGGTAGACCCTGAAGGAATATTTTTTATTGAAAAAATTATTCTAGACACATTCTAGTCCTTGAAAAAATATTCTTTTAAAATCCACGCGTTTATGGTCCCTGAAAAAATATGCTTTAAAAAATATACATGTAATTTTTTTAAGCATATTTTTTTTTTTGCTCTTGAATAATATTTTGAATTTTTTTTGATCCACTTTGCAGCTTACCATATTTGTTACATATATTTTTCGTGGTCTTTTTTTTCAAATATTTAGTTTTCTTTCCAATTTACCTATTTTTGATTTATAATTTCCCATTTCTGTTATCATTTCTTTCATTTCATTAATTCCTTCACATTACCATACATCGAAATCAATATTATTTTTTTTTTAATTATTAAAATATATATTTATTGGATTTAAAAAAATAGAAGTAGTTACATCAAACCGCCATTAATCATACATTTCATTATCTCTTTTTTATTCTCTCTCTATTTCTTCCTTTAAACAACACTCAAACGACAACAAAAATATACATTCTGCACTAATCCGCTAAATTGGGACATCGCTCGAAAAATTATTAAAAACGTGTAAAAAAAAAAACATTCATCAACACTAACATTTGATCTGATCCTCCTGCCCCGCCTGATTACACACTCCATTAACATCATGTCATGTGGTATCAAAATTGTTATTTATCGCTTTTTCATTTCATTTAATTTTTTCAAATTTTAATATATTTATAAATTAAATTCTATAAAGATAATTATATTAATGAAGTTCTTAATGAATCAGCAGAGGAAAATCCCAACAATAAACTAACCGAAGTTACGGTGGTCAATGAAAATGATGACTGGGAGGATGGTCTAACATTTACGGCGAAATCATCACGTAAGTATTATGTGTCTAGTGTGTGTGTGCGTATTTCGAAAATTTTATTTTTTATTCACCAAATGTTTTTTTTTTTAATTTTTACAATTAAGTTTTGTTGTTAATTTAAATTATATTTTTTGGTTATGTTCAAAGTTCAGTTTGTTTTGTTTTTATTTTTAATTTTCTGTTATCCCCGTTCTCTCCCTGTGTTATTGTCCTTAAACAACTGCGTTCTTCCCACCCTGGTGTTACATTTAACAAAGTTAATAGCAATTGTTTTTTCCAAAACTTTCCAAATTTTACTTTTTATTTACGTTCTATCTCTGTCTCTTTTACTCTTTCTCTTTATATTGATGTCTAATATTTTCTTTAATAAAACGAAAATTTTTAATATCCTTAAAAAAATAAATATCCTCACACCCTCCTCTCGTTGAGCTTAACAATCAAATTAAAACATATAAAAAACCCTTTGTTTTGTTGTTTTCTCTACCTAAAGACGGTATGAGTTGAAACCCCCCTTTAACCACCCCCTATCAAACTCTTCATTTTGTTTGTAATTGTCCCCATTATAATTGTTATATATTTAATTGTATTTGTTTTTTTTCTATATATAAAAATATTTTTTATTTATTTAAATTTGAAATATAAAACAGGGTGACCTAAAAAGATGATTTAAAATGTTATATTTTAATTTTAGGTCACCCTGCATTATCAATTTATATTTTTATTTAAAAAAAACAAAAATGCCATAGTTTTATAATTTTGTTATTAGGTTTTATATTTGTGTTTAGATATTGAAAGGAAAATAATTAGTATTCAAGCTGAGCACAGTGGGAGGAAATAGTAAGAATTCTGTAAATATATAAGACTAGGATAGTCCGCGAAAACATAATTTTTACAATCGAATTGGATAGCCTCCCAAGAAAAAAACATTTTAACAAATCTATTGCTTTGGTAGACCCTGAAAAATATTCTTTAAAAAATCTATGGCTTTGGTAGACCCTGAAAGATATTCTTTAAAAAATCTATGGCTTTGATAGACCCTGAAAAATATTCTTTAAAAAATCCACCCCTTTGGTAGACCCTGAAAAATATTATTTAAAAATTCCACGCCTGTGATAGCTGGCCTTGAAAAAATATTCTTTAAGAAATCCACGCCTTTTCTTTAAAAAATCCACCCCATTGGTAGACCCTAATAAATATTATTTAAAAAATCCACGCCTTTTCTTTAAAAAATCCACCCCTTTGGTAGACCCTAATAAATATTATTTAAAAAATCCACGCCTTTTCTTTAAAAAATCCACGCCTTTGATAGACCCTGAAAAAATATTCTTTTAAAAATCCACGCCTTTGATAGACCCTGAAAAAATATTCTTTTAAAAATCCACGCCTTTGATAGACCCTGAAAAAATATTCTTTTAAAAATCCACGCCTTTGATAGACCCTGAAAAAATATTCTTTTAAAAATCCACGCCTTTGATAGACCCTGAAAAAATATTCTTTTAAAAATCCACGCCTTTGATAGACCCTGAAAAAATATTCTTTTAAAAATCCACGCCTTTGGTAGGCCTTGAAAAAATATTCTTAAAAAAATCCAAGCCTTTGGTAGACCCTGAAAAATATTCTTTAAAAAATCTATGGCTTTGGTAGACACTGAAAAATATTCTTAAAAAAATCTATGGCTTTGGTAGACCCTGAAAAATATTCTTTAAAAAATCTATGGCTTTGGTAGACACTGAAAAATATTCTTAAAAAATCCACGCCTTTGGTAGACCCTGAAAAATATTATTTTAAAAATCCACGCCAGTGATAGCTGGCCTTGAAAAAATATTCCTTAAAAGATCCACACCTTTGGTAGAACCTGACAAAATATTCTTTAAAAACTACACGCCTTTTGTAGACCCTGAAAATCCACACCTGAAAAATATTCTTTAAAAGTTCCACACCTTTGGTAGAACCTGACAAAATATTCTTTAAAAGATCCACACTTTTAATAGAGCCTGAAAAAAATTCTTTAAGAAACTTACTTACTTAGCAGGCGCGTCGGTCTTTTGCGCAGTTTTTCCAATTTGAAAGACCATTTTCGGCAATGTTGACTTCGTCTTGATCTTTCCATCATATTCGTGGCTTTCCCCTTCTGCGTGAACCATCAGCTGCTTCGCTTTTATATGCCTTATGGTCGGGGACATCTTCATCCATTCTCACCTAGCCAACGTAGTCGCTGCAGCTCAATATGTCTAACAATGTCGATATATGAGAATAGCTGGTGGAACTCATGGTTCATTCGACGGCGATATTCACCGTCAACACCGATCGGCCTATAGATCTTTCGGAGGATTTTTCTCTCAAACACCCCAAGAGATGAGGCAGCTCTTCTTCTTGCGTAAGTACCCATGATTCAGATCCATATAACAGCATGGGTAGTATCAGCGTCTTGTAGAGTGTGAGTTTGGTCTGGCGGGAGGTGGACTGCTTACTTAGACCATAGTAGCATCTGTTCGTCATCACAATCCTTCTCCGAATTTCAAAACTGATGTCATTCGTTTTATTTATGGCGGTACCAAGGTATATAAAATTTTTAAATACCTCGAAGCTGTAGTTCTCAAGTTCCACAGTTGGTCCAAGTCTAGTAAACGTCTTGCGCGTTGATACCATCAGCTTGGTCTTCTCGCCGTTTACTGCGAAGCCTACTTTGGCAGACTCCTTCTTAATTTGTTCAAAGGTGGCTGTTACCGCTCGCAATGTTCGACCCATTATATCGATGTCATCGGCATAGGCGAGTAGAATGTGTTGTTTGGTGTACATAGTGCCATTTCTGTTCACTTTTGCCTCTCGTATGACCTTTTCCAGCAGGATGTTAAAAAGGTCACACGACAAACTATCACCTTGTCTGAATCCTCGTTTGGTATTAAAGGGCACCGAGAGGTCCTTTCCGAATTTAACTGCTGATATTGTGCCACTTAAAGTTATCCTGCATAGTCGAATTAATTTTGCAGGAATGCCAAACGCAGGCATGGCTTTATACCCCTCTAAACGTATAGGGCTTTCGAATGCGACTTTATAGACGACGAATAGGTAGAATGTGACGATGTGTTTTTCGTGGGTCTTTTTCCAAGATATTGCGCAGAGTGAAAATCTGGTCAATGGTGGATTTGCCAGGTCTGAATAGTTCTCTACAGGAAGATGTACCTGCACAAAAACCTTCGGTTTTCTGTTTTACTCGTTGGTAAAATTTCCGGACTTCATTCTGACTCCTATACATTTCGATTTGCTCACGCTCACGTTTTTCTCGTTCTTTCTGCTGAAAATACATTTCTCCTTTTCTCCCGATAATTCTCCATCGCACTACGTGTTGCTACTGTCTGCAGGTTTGCTCTATACGCTGCGTTTTTCAAATCAGTAGCATTACAACACTCCTGATCGTACCACGCCTAAAAATATTCCTTATAACATCGCCGCCTTTGGTAGACCCTAAAAAAATATTTTTTAAAATTACGCTTGAAAAATATTCTTTATGAAAACGTCGCCTTTAGTAGACTCTCTCAAAAATATTCTTTATAAAAACGTCGTCTACAAAAGGCGAAAAATATTCTTTAAAAAATCCACACCTTTTGTAGATTCTAAAAAAATATCCTTTCAAAAATCCACGCTTTTGGTAGGCCCTGAAAAAAATATTCTTTAAAAAAACCATACTTTTTGTAGATTCTGAAAAAATATCCTTTCAAAAATCCACGCTTATAAAATTATAAAATCTACGTCTTTGTTAGACCCTGAGAAATATTCTTTTAAAAAATCCACGCCTTTGGTAGACCCTGAAAAAATTATTTTTGAAATCAACGCTTTTGGAAGACCTTATAACATAATTTTAAAAATAATTTAAGAGATCAATGCTTAGATCGGTCCTCAAAAAAAAAAAAAAAAAAAATTAAAATATACACGCCTTGTATTGGTCCTTAAAAATTATATTTAAAAATGTACGCCTTTGATATTCTTTGAGATTTTTTTTTAAACCACGCCTTTAATAATCCTCTGAAAATGTATATTTTATCTCTAGACCACAGTGTCGTATGATTTTTATTAATAATATGGACAAGGTGTCGTATATGAACGACAGTACTTATACACCACAGAGGATTCACATGATTAGAAATGTCACAACGTGAAGAGTCTTTGATTTTATTTTACTTTCACTTTTGGGAAGTCCTTTAAAAATATAGTTTGAATTGTTCCGAACCTGTGCTCAGTTTCTAGGCATATATTTAAATAGCAGCTCCTTATTATTTATGGTGTAAAATCTTTGACCAGACGACGCTAGAAATCTCATTATCATTTCTATCCTCTATCTCTTTCTATTATTATTTTTTCTTTGGTTACACAAAAATATGTTAACACAAATTTATATTTGTAATAACTTAAAAACAACTATTTCTTGTTTTTCTTTCGTTTGTTTGTATTCTTCTACTTAAAAAAAAAAACAAAATATTAAAAAAAAAACTGTAAAAAATACTCTTGCGCCTTGCTAAACCTGTGCCATAAAACAAATCGTTATAATATTTACATATAAATGTCTATTATATACTACGATGACATATCAACCAACAACTACAATAAAATATTGTAAAAAAACTGACTGGATATACAACACCTCTACTCTACACAAAAAAAAAAAAAAAAAAAAAATGACACATATATACACAACTATACCAACATCATCTCAACACTCCACACCAATTTATCACAAACTCGAAATCGAAAACTCGAAATCAAAACACGAAACGAACAAACTGCCACCTACGACAGCGGATTCTGATCGTGCCAATAATAATTCCCTAATTGCTCACATACAAAATTTACCCGGTTTTGATGCTTCCAAAGCTCGCATTGTCCAACACTATGCCACACCGTCGTCATCGTCAGCGGCACGTGAGCCATCACACAGTCCCAGTGAGAGTCCTGAAAAATTACTTTCACCAGATCCGCCGATTGGTCCAACAGCGGCCGAATTAATATTACCCTGGCGCAGGGATCGTTCCTATCAGAGCATTGGTAATTGATGATGCCCGCTGGCAAAATAAAAATTCTCCTCATCCCCACGAACGAAATGAACAAATGTATCGCTGCTCTACTATCTCTCATTAATATTAATTACTCTCTTGAATATTTGTTTTGCGTAGACGACCATGAGTTCATTGATACATTTAACGAAAAAAAGAAGTCATTTTATATATAAAAAAATTAATATTTAATTTTTAATAACTAAATATTTTAATTGGCAATTTTTTTAAAAGTAATGTTTATTCTTGATTTTATAAAGATCATTTTTTTATAACTTTATTTGTAGAGATGTTCGTTCTATCAGTTTTATAACGCACTGGTTTCAATTACAAACGAATTTCTGCTTTCCATGTATATATTTTTTCAATTTGAATATATTTATTTTTTAATAATGGTTGGCATTTCAAAAAATGTTGAAAATAATAGTTAAACTTTCCTTTTCTAAATAATTCTTGAAAACTATTTTTTCTCTGTGGACCACAGTGTCGTATGATTATTTTTAATAATATGGACAAGGTGTCGTATACGAACCACAGTACTTATACAACACAGAGAATTCACATGATTAGAACAATATTTTTTTAAAAAAGAAATCTTTCTAATTTTTCAAAAAAAAAAAATATTTCAACGCCTTTGAAACTTTTTTAATAACTCCACGTCTTGTATTGGTCCTTCAGAGAGTCCCTGAAAAATATTATTTTTAATAAATCCACGGCTTATATTGGTCCTTGAGATAGTCCCTAAAAAATTTTTTTTTTTTTTTTTGTAAAAAAAATCCACGCCTTGTATTGGTCCTTGAGATAGTCCCTGAAAAAAAAGAATATATATATATATATATTTAAATAAATCCACGCCTTGGATAGTCCCTGAAAAATATATTTGAATAAATCCACGCCTTGGATAGTCCCTGAAAAATATATTTGAATAATAACTAAATATTTTAATTGGCAATTTTTTTAAAAGTAATGTTTATTCTTGATTTTATAAAGATCAATTTTTTATAACTTTATTTGTAGAGATGTTCGTTCTATCAGTTTTATAACGCACTGGTTTCAATTACAAACGAATTTCTGCTTTCCATGTATATATTTTTTCAATTTGAATATATTTATTTTTTAATAATGGTTGGCATTTCAAAAAATGTTGAAAATAATAGTTAAACTTTCCTTTTCTAAATAATTCTTGAAAACTATTTTTTCTCTGTGGACCACAGTGTCGTATGATTATTATTAATAATATGGACAAGGTGTCGTATACGAACCACAGTACTTATACACCACAGAGGATTCACATGATTAGAACAATATTTTTTTAAAAAAGAAATCTTTCTAATTTTTCAAAAACAAAAAAAAAAAAATATTTCAACGCCTTTGAAACTTTTTTAATAACTCCACGTCTTGTATTGGTCCTTCAGAGAGTCCCTGAAAAATATTATTTTTAATAAATCCACGGCTTGTATTGGTCCTTGAGATAGTCCCTAAAAAATATTTTTTTTTGTAAAAAAAAATCCACGCCTTGTATTGGTCCTTGAGATAGTCCCTGAAAAAAAGAATATATATATTTAAATAAATCCACGCCTTGGATAGTCCCTGAAAAATATATTTGAATAAATCCACGCCTTGGATAGTCCCTGAAAAATATATTTGAATAAATCCACGCCTTGGATAGTCCCTGAAAAATATATTTGAATAAATCCACGCCTTGGATAGTCCCTGAAAAATATATTTGAATAAATCCACGCCTTGGATAGTCCCTGAAAAATATATTTGAAAAATATATTTGGATAGTCCCTGAAAAATATATTTGAATAAATCCACGCCTTGGATAGTCCCTGAAAAATATATTTGAATAAATCCACGCCTTGGATAGTCCCTGAAAAATATATTTGAATAAATCCACGCCTTGGATAGTCCCTGAAAAATATATTTGAATAAATCCACGCCTTGGATAGTCCCTGAAAAATATATTTGAATAAATCCACGCCTTGGATAGTCCCTGAAAAATATATTTGAATAAATCCACGCCTTGGATAGTCCCTGAAAAATATATTTGAATAAATCCACGCCTTGGATAGTCCCTGAAAAATATATTTGAATAAATCCACGCCTTGGATAGTCCCTGAAAAATATATTTGAATAAATCCACGCCTTGGATAGTCCCTGAAAAATATATTTGAAAAATATATTTAAAAAATGGATAGTCCCTGAAAAATATATTTGAATAAATCCACGCCTTGGATAGTCCCTGAAAAATATATTTGAATAAATCCACGCCTTGGATAGTCCCTGAAAAATATATTTGAATAAATCCACGCCTTGGATAGTCCCTGAAAAATATATTTGAATAAATCCACGCCTTGGATAGTCCCTGAAAAATATATTTGAATAAATCCACGCCTTGGTCCCTGAAAAATATATTTAAAAAATCCACGAGTCCCTGAAAAATATATTTGAAAAATCCACGCCTTGGATAGTCCCTGAAAAATATATTTTAAAAAATACGCCTTGGATAGTCCCTGAAAAATATATTTGAATAAATCCACGCCTTGGATAGTCCCTGAAAAATATATTTAAAAAATCCACGCCTGAAAAATGATAGTCCCTGAAAAATATATGTTTAAAAAATCCACGCCTGATGATAGTCCCTGAAAAATATATTTAAAAAATCCACGCCTGATGATAGTCCCTGAAAAATATACTTTAAAAAATCCACGCCTGATGATAGTCCCTGAAAAATATTGTTTAAAAAATCCACGCCTGATGATAGTCCCTGAAAAATATTGTTTAAAAAATCCACGCCTGATGATAGTCCCTGAAAAATATTGTTTAAAAAATCCACGCCTGATGATAGTCCCTGAAAAATATTGTTTAAAAAATCCACGCCTGATGATAGTCCCTGAAAAATATTGTTTAAAAAATCCACGCCTGATGATAGTCCCTGAAAAATATTGTTTAAAAAATCCACGCCTGATGATAGTCCCTGAAAAATATTATATTTAAAAAATCCACGCCTGATGATAGTCCCTGAAAAATATTGTTTAAAAAATCCACGCCTGATGAAAAAAAAATCCACGCCTGATGATAGTCCCTGAAAAATATTGTTTAAAAAATCCACGCCTGATGATAGTCCCTGAAAAATATTGTTTAAAAAATCCACGCCTGATGATAGTCCCTGAAAAATATTGTTTAAAAAATCCACGCCTGATGATAGTCCCTGAAAAATATTGTTTAAAAAATCCACGCCTGATGATAGTCCCTGAAAAATATTGTTTAAAAAATCCACGCCTGATGATAGTCCCTGAAAAATATTGTTTAAAAAATCCACGCCTGATGATAGTCCCTGAAAAATATTGTTTAAAAAATCCACGCCCCTGAAAAATATTGTTTAAAAAATCCACGCCTGATGATAGTCCCTGAAAAATATTGTTTAAAAAATCCACGCCTGATGATAGTCCCTGAAAAATATTGTTTAAAAAATCCACGCCTGATGATAGTCCCTGAAAAATATTGTTTAAAAAATCCACGCCTGATGATAGTCCCTGAAAAATATTGTTTAAAAAATCCACGCCTGATGATAGTCCCTGAAAAATATTGTTTAAAAAATCCACGCCTGATGATAGTCCCTGAAAAATATTGTTTAAAAAATCCACGCCTGATGATAGTCCCTGAAAAATATTGTTTAAAAAATCCACGCCTGATGATAGTCCCTGAAAAATATTGTTTAAAAAATCCACGCCTGATGATAGTCCCTGAAAAATATTGTTTAAAAAATCCACGCCTGATGATAGTCCCTGAAAAATATTGTTTAAAAAATCCACGCCTGATGATAGTCCCTGAAAAATATTGTTTAAAAAATCCACGCCTGATGATAGTCCCTGAAAAATATTGTTTAAAAAATCCACGCCTGATGATAGTCCCTGAAAAATATTGTTTAAAAAATCCACGCCTGATGATAGTCCCTGAAAAATATTGTTTAAAAAATCCACGCCTGATGATAGTCCCTGAAAAATATTGTTTAAAAAATCCACGCCTGATGATAGTCCCTGAAAAATATATTTAAAAAAGCCACGCCTGATGATAGTCCCTGAAAAATATTGTTTAAAAAATCCACGCCTGATGATAGTCCCTGAAAAATATTGTTTAAAAAATCCACGCCTGATGATAGTCCCTGAAAAATATTGTTTAAAAAATCCACGTTTCTAGATGATAGTTGTGAAAAATATTGTTTAAAAAATCCACGCCTGATGATAGTCCCTGAAAAATATTGTTTAAAAAATCCACGCCTGATGATAGTCCCTGAAAAATATTGTTTAAAAAATCCACGCCTGATGATAGTCCCTGAAAAATATTGTTTAAAAAATCCACGCCTGATGATAGTCCCTGAAAAATATTGTTTAAAAAATCCACGCCTGATGATAGTCCCTGAAATATATTGTTTAAAAAATCCACGCCTGATGATAGTCCCTGAAAAATATTGTTTAAAAAATCCACGCCTGATGATAGTCCCTGAAAAATATTTTTTAAAAAATCCACGCCTGATGATAGTCCCTGAAAAATATATTTTTAAAAAATCCACGCCTGATGATAGTCCCTGAAAAATATATTTTAAAAAATCCACGCCTGATGATAGTCCCTGAAAAATATATTTGAATAAATCCACGCCTTGGATAGTCCCTGAAAAATATAGTTGAAGAAATCCAAGCCATGGATAGTCCCTGAAAAATATATTTAAAAAATCCACGCCTTGGATAGTCCCTGAAAAATTTGTTTAATAAATCCACGCCTAGGATAGTCCCTGAAAAATATTTGTTTAATAAATCCACGCCTAGGATAGTCCCTGAAAAATATTTGTTTAATAAATCCACGCCTAGGATAGTCCCTGAAAAATATTTGTTTAATAAATCCACGCCTAGGATAGTCCCTGAAAAATATATTTGAATAAATCCACGCCTTGGATAGTCCCTGAAAAATATATTTGAATAAATCCACGCCTTGGATAGTCCCTGAAAAATATATTTGAAAAATCCACGCCTTGGATAGTCCCTGAAAAATATATTTGAAAAAATCCACGCCTTGGATAGTCCCTGAAAAATATATTTGAATAAATCCACGCCTTGGATAGTCCCTGAAAAATATATTTGAATAAATCCACGCCTTGGATAGTCCCTGAAAAATATATTTGAAAAATCCACGCCTTATATTTGGCCTTGGATAGTCCCTGAAAAATATATTTGAATAAATCCACGCCTTGGATAGTCCCTGAAAAATATATTTGAATATATAGTCCCTGAAAAATATATTTGAATAAATCCACGCCTTGGATAGTCCCTGAAAATATATTTGAATAAATCCACGCCTTGGATAGTCCCTGAAAAATATATTTGAATAAATCCACGCCTTGGATAGTCCCTGAAAAATATATTTGAAATATATTTGGATAGTCCCTGAAAAATATATTTGAATAAATCCACGCCTTGGATAGTCCCTGAAAAATATATTTGAATAAATCCACGCCTTGGATAGTCCCTGAAAAATATATTTGAATAAATCCACGCCTTGGATAGTCCCTGAAAAATATATTTGAATAAATCCACGCCTTGGATAGTCCCTGAAAAATATATTTGAATAAATCCACGCCTTGGATAGTCCCTGAAAAATATATTTGAAAAATATATTTGGATAGTCCCTGAAAAATATATTTGAATAAATCCACGCCTTGGATAGTCCCTGAAAAATATATTTGAATAAATCCACGCCTTGGATAGTCCCTGAAAAATATATTTGAATAAATCCACGCCTTGGATAGTCCCTGAAAAATATATTTGAATAAATCCACGCCTTGGATAGTCCCTGAAAAATATATTTGAAAAATATATTTGGATAGTCCCTGAAAAATATATTTGAAAAATATATTTGGATAGTCCCTGAAAAATATATTTGAATAAATCCACGCCTTGGATAGTCCCTGAAAAATATATTTGAATAAATCCACGCCTTGGATAGTCCCTGAAAAATATATTTGAATAAATCCACGCCTTGGATAGTCCCTGAAAAACATATTTGAATAAATCCACGCCTTGGATAGTCCCTGAAAAATATATTTGAATAAATCCACGCCTTGGATAGTCCCTGAAAAATATATTTGAATAAATCCACGCCTTGGATAGTCCCTGAAAAATATATTTGAATAAATCCACGCCTGGGACAGTCCCCAAAAAATGTTTTTTTAATAAATCCACGCTTGGGTAATGAAAAATATTTTTTAATAAATCCACGCCTGGGACAGTCCCCAAAAATGTTTTTTTTAATAAATCCACGCCTGGGACAGTCCCCAAAAATGTTTTTTTTAATAAATCCACGCCTTGGATAGTCCCTGAAAAATATTTTTTAATAAATCGACGCCTGGGACAGTCCCCAAAAAATGTTTTTTTTTAATAAATCCACGCCTTGGATAGTCCCTGAAAAATATTTTTTAATAAATCGAAAAAAATAATAAATAATAAAAAAAAATATTTTTAAAAAATCCACGTCTTAGAATATATTTTTAAATAATCTGTGCCTTCAGAAGTCCATTTAAAAATTTAGTTTTTATTTGTAGACCACTGTGTCGTATGATTACTATTAATATGGACAAGGTGTCGTATACTAACCTACAATACTTATACGCCATAGAGGATTCTCATATTTGGAAATGCCAATCGATTATTTATTTTGTTTTAATTTTAATGTTGTTTTTGCTTTACAAATTTCGAATAATTAATATATATATATTGGAAAAAAATATAAATAAATAAATGAAACGGATATCCAACGAAAAAACTTCATAGAATGCCCTATATGATGAAGAGCCGAAAAGAAAATTGCCAAATAAATATAAAACATCATTTTTAATAATAATTGTCTAATTTTAGTTAGAATATATAAAATCAAATATATATAAAAATCATTTGTTTGATAGTTGCCAGCCAGATATGCGTCAATATCTTTAGATACTAGTTAATGATCTCATCCATCCCCGCTCCACTCTTCAGCAGCCTCATCTGTAGTAGACAGTGCTTATGATGCTTTGAAAAGCGTGATAAAAAATAATTTTAAATATAATGTTCGATATTTTTAATTTTTGTTTCATTGTATATCACAATCTATGTCATTATTTTTTATAAGACGTCATATTATTTTTTTAATTTTTATTTATTTTTTATATCGATGAGATTCCAATGAAAAAAGCATGGCATTTTTGTGCATGATTTTTGTTAATATTTTTTTTTTATTATTTATTTTTATTTGTGTTATTTTGTATGTTTTTTTTTTGTGCACAAAAAATGTTTTGTGTTTCCAAATGTTTTTCTGAAAAGAAAAAATATTTTTTTGAGATTATTTCATTGTGTAGAGGAACATAATTATGTAAATAATTGCATATATATGTATAAATAACAAATGTAGACATTTTTACAATTTTCATAAAACCTCTATCCCTCTCTTGTACAAAAAAAATATATTTTTTAAAAAATCCACGCCTTGATAAGGACTTAAAAATATTTTTTTTTTTTTTAAAATCCACACCTTGATAAGGACTTAAAAAATATTTTTTTTTTAAAAATCCACGCCTTGATAAGGTCTTAAAAAATATTTTTTAAAAAATCCACGCCTTGATAAGGTCTTAAAAAATATTTTTTAAAAAATCCACGCCTTGATAAGGTCTTAAAAAATATTTTTTAAAAAATCCACGCCTTGATAAGGTCTTAAAAAATATTTTTTAAAAAATCCACGCCTTGATAAGGTCTTAAAAAAATTTTTTTAAATATCCACGCCTTGATAAGGACTTAAAAAATATATTTTTTTTTTAAATCCACGCCTTGATAAGGACTTAAAAAATATGTTTTAAAAAATCTACGCCTTGATAAGGACAAAAAAAAATATTCTTTAAAAAATCCACGCCTTGATAAGGGCTTAAAAAAATATTCTTTAAAAAATCCACGCCTTGATAAGGCCTTAAAAAAATATTCTTTAAAAAATCCACGCCTTGATAAGGACTTAAAAAAATATTTTTTAAAAAAATCCACGCCTTGATAAGGACTTAAAAAATATTTTTTTAAAAAATCCACGCCTTGATAAGGACTTAAAAAATATTTTTTAAAAAAATCCACGCCTTGATAAGGACTTAAAAATATTTTTAAAAAATCCACGCCTTGATAAGGAGTTCAAAATATTTTTTTTTAAATCCAGGCCTATAGGAAACTCATATATATTTAAAAATCTATGTTTTTTTGGAAGATCATAAAAAGTATTTTGTATAAATTCCAACCCCTACCATCAAAAATATTTTTTTTGATAATGAACACCTATCGCTAGACTTCAAAAAATATTTCTTAAAAATCCAAGCCTTGGTTATATTTAATGTTATTAATATTTAAATATTTAATATCATCTACACACTGAAATAATCTCAAGAAAATTTTTTTAACACAAAAAAAAAAAAAACTCTGCTTATTCTGTGAGCACAACAACAACCCACACCCCCCTTCTTTCCATATGTTCCTGCATGTCGTACCATCCATCCCATGAACTTTGTATACCTTTTACTAATCGTTTTGTTTTCGTTTTGGTTTGTTTGTTCAAAAAAAAAAAAAAAAAAAAAAAAATACTCTTCACTTTCCGTTCCATAGACACAAAACTTTTTTTAATTTTAAATTTTTAATTTTTAAAAATCTCAACAACAACAAAAATTGTTATGTTTATGTTTAGCTTTTGTGTTGTTTGCATAAATGCTTTTTGCCAAGAAAAAAATGAAACTCAATTAAATATGAAACCCAAAAAATTATTCAAAAATACAAAAAAAAATTAATTTAAAATTTTCCAATTTTTCATTTTTTTCCTCCAACATCATCACCCAAAAAAGTAGCAGAGAATGCCATACCCGAAGAAGATCGCAATCTATCTCGCGATTCAGATGGCGAACGCCGTGTGGCCACACCCACCGCCACTGAATCCCAGCTGCCATGGAAACGTCAGGGTGACGAAATTTCCGATGCGGTGCAACAAAATGAATTCCCCGCCTGGGCATCCAATAAAGAATATTTGGCCTATAATTCACCAAGTGCTACATTCTTAGGTAAAGTATAAATGCGATTTTTTGTTTATATAGCGTTCATAACTATATAGTATGCTAATACATATATACCAAGTTATTTGTATGCACCTTAGTTTTAGAGAATGTTTTTTTTTACGTTTACGTGCAAAACAAATTTTCAAAACAGCATTGCAGTGCAAAAACAACAACATCTTCTTCACTGTAGTTAGAATATCGATAAACTAAATTTTCAAAATCATTGAATTTTTCATATCATTTTATTACAATGAGATTGTTTTAGGATAAATACAGGATTAAAAAAGTGTTTTGTGGAAATTAAAAAAAGGATTTTAATAATAGTTGTCTGCAAAATTAGTTATTTTGTTGTACGTCCTTTATAAATTATTTTTATAAAGTCCAAGGCTGTAGCTGAGCTTCCAAAAATATCTTTAAACAAAAATACAAGTCCATACCATGAGAAAATTTTCTTATTAAGGGGACCCCCCCCCCCATTCTCGTTGTCAAAAATTTTTTTGATTCGAATCTACTCTAATTCTAGAATGTTCCTACAAAATTTCAAGGGAAAATCTCAAGAACTCTTGAAGATATAGCCGATTTATTGTGTAAGCATCAAGTGACGGCTAAAGGGTTTCTCAAACTTTAAACGCGTTTTTCTCAAAACGAATGGCGGGCACGATAACTCAAAAACTAATAATCCAATCGGTTTCAAATTTTGACACGTTTCTCTGGGAATGTGTAGCTCTCGTATGAACTAGGATAAAGCCAATCGGTGAAGATCTTCCTTATTTTTTAACTTAGTTTGTGGTAAAAAATATGCGATTTTTCATAAAAAAATTTTCAAAGTTCCGCCATTTTGTTAATTGTTGTGCGAAGTCAATAATCCTAGTTCATACGAGAGCCAGACATCTCCTCTTTCTAACACAGTTGGAATTTTCGGATTCCGATGTTCCAGTGAGGAGTTATCGTGCCCACCATCGAAAATGTGGACTTTTCTTTGAACCCAAAAAACAACAACAAATTTTGGTAAATTATTTTTCTTCCTTTTTAAATCTTCAAATATATATGTGCCAAGTTACAAACCTTAACAAGCATTGGTATTCATTTACCAGTCCATTTAAAATCTTAAAAATAAAAAATCGAGAATGGGGGGGTTCCCTTAATTCAGGTTTACAGCTTGGCTTAGGAAATTTTGATTGAAAATTCCACGCCTTTTACTGGTCATCAAAAAATATTAAAAAAAAAAAATAAAGACTTTATTGAAACCCAACAAATAAAAAATTCTACCATATTCATGGTATCCAAAAATTATTTCTTAACCAGTAAGGAAAGTAGTAAAGTCGGGCGGGGCCGACTATATGACACCCTTCACCACTTTGGGTATATTCAACAGATGAATCCTAACAGACGTCGCATTTTTAAAGGACCAGTAAAATAAAATTGGATCCATAAACATGTCATTCTGCAACCGATACTAAATTTTTCATTTGATCAGATATAGAAGCTATATCTAAATCTGAACCGATTTTCAGGAAACTTAAGGGGACCCCCCCCATTCTCGGGGTCAAAAATGTTGTTGATATAACTCGAATCTACACTAATTAATGAATGTTCCTACAAAATTTCAAGTGAAAATCTCAAGAACTCTTGAAGATATAGCCGATTTATTGTGTCAGCATCAAGTGACGGCTGAAGGGCTTCTCAAAACTTAAAACGCGTTTTTCTCTAAACATTTTTTGTGAATGGCGGGCACGATAACTCAAAAACTAATAACCCAATCGATTTCAAATTTTTACACGTTTCTCTGTGAGTGTATAGCTATCGTATGAACTAGGATAAAGCCAATCGGTGAAGATATTCCTTATTTTTTAACTTGGTTTTTGGTAAAAAATCGGCGATTTTCCAAAAATATTTTTTCAAAGGTCCACCATTTTGTTAGTTTTAGAGCGAAGTCAATAATCCTAGTTCATACGAGAGCCAGACATGTACTCTTTCTAACACCGTTGGAATTTTCGGATTCCGATGTTCCAGTGAGGAGATATCATGCCCGCCATCAAAAATAAGGACTTTTCTTTAATTGCAAAAAACAACAACAAAACAATAACAAAATTTTTTTGTAAATTATTTTTCTTCTCTTTTAAATCTTCAATTATATATGTGCAAAGTTACAAACCTTAACAAGCATTGGTATTGATTTGTCAGCCCATTGAAAATCTTGAAAAATTAAAATCGAGAATGGAGGGGGTTCCCTTAACACACATCATTCTTGATCTAATTCATTACGCCGTGCCAAATTTCGTGCAAATCGAGAGATATATGTAGGGACTTTGGTGCACCATTTACATTAAATCGGTCGAAAATATATATATCTAAATCTAAACCGATAAGTGACCTATGGCAAATTTCATCCAAATCATTCATCATAAATTTGTTCACAAAAATACATGGACGTATGCACGGACGGACAGACGGACATGCATAAATCGACTCAGAAAGTGATGCTATGTATATTCTCAAAAGGATCCATGTGTCTATTTCGTTTCCTTTTGCATATTACAAAAATATGCACACAGACATAATAACCGGTACCACAAGTGTGGTGAAGGGTATAAAAACTACTCACAACTCTATAAGCCCTACAATATTTTTTAAACAATTCAAATATATTGGTGGCCTTTTTTATACAACCTGGGTAGGCCTTCAAAATATTTTCAAAATTTCACGCCCATTTATAGGCCTCCTAAAACAATTTTTTTCCAAATTCACGCCCACTTTCAGGCCTTAAAATATTTCTTTTAAATCCACATTCATACGAGCCCATTTATAGACCTCAAAAAAATTTTTTTTCCCAATATAAGCCCATTTGTAGGCCCCTGAAAATATTTGTCTACAAATGTATGCCCAAATGTAGGCCCCTCGAAATATTTTTTTTTTTTAAATCCACGCCTATTGGTAGACCTTAGAAAGAATTCTCTCGAACTCCACGCCCTTGAGTCTTAAAAAATATTAAAAAAAAACAGAAATCAACTCTTATCGTTAGTAAAAATCAACTCTTATTGGTAGCTCTTCAAAAATATTTGTTAAAAATTCCAAATACGGCATATGGAATCGAATAATTTTTTTAACCCCACGACATAGGTAGGCTGTTAAAAATATTTTTAAAATATCGACAACTGTTGGGGGCCTTCAAAAAGTAGTTTATGCGTTTTAAAATACTCTAGCCTTGGAAAATATTTTTTTTTTTTTAATTTCACAACATTATAGGGCTTTAAGAGCTATTTAGTTTTTAAATATTTTTTTTAATACATGTTCAATTCTATGCCTTGCAAATATTTCCACAAAACACTAGTAATTGTTTTTTTTATCGAACTTTCATATAATCAGTATTCATTTTGTAGCCAACTAGTTGCAAATTCGAAATTCCTTTAATAAACAAGAACAAATACAAATTTTTCAACTTCGATTCATTTTATTTTCAAAAAATCCATAAAAATAAATATGCCATCATTCATATTGCGTGAATGCAAGAGAATGCATGCAAGCTACCCCCTTTTTTCTTTACCTTCGTTTTCAAAATAGTCAACGACAGTATTTTTTGGTCTTCCTATATATATATGTTGACCTATTTGTTATATATTGAAAAATATATAATATTTCTTTATATACCGAGATTATTAGTAAATAGCATTTGTTGTTCTGTATTAAATGTTGTTTTTTTAATGTTAAAATATAAAAAATCAAATTTTACAGTATTACATTTAAACAGTATTATATTACAATATAGTATAGAATATATATTTTTTACTTAAAAGAAGAAATTAATAATACCATCTTTATAAATAGAATAATGTAAATATATATTAAAAAACAACTGTTATATTGTGAAATATATAGTAGTATGTTGTTTTATTTTGATTTTTTATTGTACCATAAAGATTGTAATATTTTAATTAAAAACATTAATAACTAGATATTATTATAACATATCAATTTGAAAAATAAAAATAGTTTTTATATTTATGAAATATATTATAAAAAATAAAATAAAATTGTTACTAACCTAAAAAAACTAATTGCAAATAAATACTAACAAAATAAAATATTTGTTTTAAATTTAATATAAGTACACTTATGTGACGTATACATACTACAAATCAATATCCGCCGATTAGATTATGGATATACCATCATACGATTACGATCGTCCTACATTTATGTTGATCGGAGAGACGTTGCTGGGTATCAGCTGTGTTGGGCGAGTGTGAATCGGGGTTTTTTTGGATCGTAGATTCCATTGTGCATGAACCGCATTTGTTAAGGCTTATTCCACCTGCCGTAGGACGATACAAACCTTGAATTGATCTCGGAGATACACAAAGACCCTGTACTGAAAATGTTCTGGGATATTAATATTTTGATAATGTTGTTCATGAATATGTATATTGAAATATTAACGGGAGAGGTTCGACAATGATCTTAATGTTGCGTTTTAATGAAAATTTAATTAGGCCTATATCACAATTTCGAAATCACTCCAATACAAACTGGTTAATTCTATTGAATGAGAATTACTTTATTTTAAATTACTTAAGTATGGATAGAAAAATTATAGTTCTGACAATCCTTGAAGAAATCTGACGCGCTTATAATTTTGATATGCTTGAAGAAAAAACGATTTTAAATACACGTTAATATTTCTGGAAATGTAGTTTATAAAATATTTTTATCACCCTCTCAAATGCGTGACAAATGATTTCATGAAAATCTTATTAAATTATAAATTATCAAATCGATTGGTCATCTAAAATAGTCTAAGAAAATTTCTTTTTCAGAAAATCGTGAAGATTGTGAATATGACAGTTCATCAATTAAAAAATAGCAATATTAAAAGTATCTTAAATTCCACGAGAATATTAAAAAAAGATATTCGTAAAAAAAATTAAAGCCCCATTTAACTTTGATAGATTTTTCAATATTCCTCAAAAGTATTGACAGGAATATAGTAATGATATTCATCACAATCATTTTTATTATTAAAACATACTATTTTCAAAAAGAATTTAAATCTTCCACCTTCAAACATATTGTCAATGGATCTCCAAAGATCTACTCTTTTACTTCAGATAGTGATTTTTTTATAATTCTATTAGAAGGTTTTTTTTAAACAAAAGTCAAAATATACTCTTACAATTGTTTGATTGATAATTTGTAAAAAAATATTCTTCCAAAAAAATGTATTTTCAATTTTAGTCCTATATTCTTTTACAAAATTTTTTCAAAAATATTTTTGAAAAACACCAGTTTATAGACGCTATGAATATTTGCCTAATAGCCTCCAAAATACCTCTAATATTAAAAAAAAGAAATTATGACAACAATTCTTGATTTTCAAAAATGTCTTTTTTGTTTGGCTACTAATCGAAAATCTTCATCTTAGGAGCACCACCTGGATATGTTGCTCTTCCAAATGATCTATTCATGCCATTGAATGTTATCTCCAACGGCAAATTTTTATAAAAGGTTCAAGAGACACCTGCCATATTAGCTCCTGAAATACCAATAAAAAAATTAATTTAATTATTTAAAAGGCTTTTTTTTACTTCCATTGGAATTCTACTATTAAACAAAAACTATATTTTTTGAAATATATTCTAATTTATTCTATTTAATATAGTGTGAAATATAATTTTGCCCTTTTTTCACGTATTACTAATATTAATTCCATTGTCCATGGTGGCGTATGCGTGATATTAACGATATTCAACGATTTTGTATTATGTATACGTCACAATTGTATTTATATTTAATTTAAATTATTAATAAAACATTGAAAATAGAAAAATACTATACGGGAAACTTAGTGAAAAAATTACAAAAAAAATAACCATAATAAATAATAAAAAACAAAAATCTTTTCATTAATTAGAAAATAATAATAATAAAAAGCACAATTAAATCAATAATCTAAATAGATAAAAAATGTATACAATTTTAAAACTAATGTTGATATTCTAAAACTTATATTAACCGAGTCTTTATTTCATCACGAGAATGGGCATTTCAAATAAAAAAAGGTAAAAATACCAATACCCGCGTAAATTGCCACAAAGAAAATATTACCGAAAATCAAATCGAAAAATTCGGCTATGATTTTGAACATACCGAATATGACTCAATGAACTTTTTATATCCTCCACCAACAGGTAAACTTTAAAAATACCTTAAACCATGCTAAATTACCGCTAGAAGAAAAATGAAACACCAAACACCACATACTCTGAGGCTGGAAATTTTGTGCTAGGACCTTGAATATTCCGACAATGACCTTTGTATAGGCCAACTATATAGAAGCATGGACTTATTTTAAAAATGTTCTGGCATGAATTGCTTTTACCCATCAAGGTAACGAAATGTGTACTTACAGTCAATTCGTAATGCTATATATACACACTTCGGTTGGCAAATGTACCTATGACCGATACAATTACTATTAAAGTGCTGGACCTTTATATGAGTGGCTATATTTAATGATTGACCCATATTTATGATTTTTGTTAAGAAGCTAAAAAATATAGCTAAATTGGTTGAAAAAGGAACAAAAAAATTAAATTTAGAATTTAATGTTTATTTAATGAGGGCTTTTTATTACAAAACGTAGACCTATATTGATATTTCTTTCAACACAATGTGAACCCAATGCAACAAAGTGGAGATAATTCGGTATTAAAAAGGGGTAAAGTTTAATGGGGGCTACCCTAAAACTGGACCATTATATATATATTTCAAACTCACCGTAAATTTGGGGTACAGCTAAACGGAGGCTAACCCGAAACATAGGTCAACTCAATGAAAACCCAAAATAGTAATTTGCAGTCAAGTTGGTTGGTACTCCAAAACATTCCAAAAAATACTAAAATTTGGGAAGTACCGTTATTGATGACCTACCCTAAAAATTATGCCAATATTGAAAATATTCCAAAATACCAAATTATAACCAATTCGGTCCATTAACTACGGAAAAATAAGGGGTACCGTTATATGGGGCCCACTAATCAATAATCAATAAGAACCCAAAATACAAAATTAGATCCGATTCATTTGAAAAAGTTTGCAAAATCACTTAAAATATCGAATATTGGGAGAACCTTTGTGTGCAAGTCCATACGAAAACGTGGACCGATATATTCCATTTTCAATACCAAAGATCCAATGTGTAGTTGCAATACATACAGTGGTAAATTTCAGAGCTTTATCCCAAATATTATGAGCTTTATTGTGAGGTCCACCGACAAACAAGCAGAGATTACTAAATCGACATAGAAATGTATTCTTATCTGCGGATCTTTGCTGAATATATTGAAGAATGGCAAACGTAATAATAAATTTAATTTGAAATGATTAAAAAAAAGAATATCTTAAATGATAATCTCTTAAAACATGCAGAAATTCTTATAAAATCTCAAAGTGACGTATTAGTATTAAAAATAGTCGAACAATGTTGCGTATGAGATTTACAAAAATTTTCGGAAATTTATTAAGTATACGCCAAAATATTTTTAATTTAATTTTCAAGGTCAAAATTTTTCAAAAAAAAAGCCTCTGAATTTTACATAAAAAATATTTCAAATTTTTAAAATGCGATATTTAACATATGCTGCCGAATATAATACATAAACATTAAACATTAAATAAATCAATAAATTAATTGATATAAACATTCTTAAAAATATATAAATAATACAATAATGATGATATATATATATAAATAATAAAATAAAGATAATATATACATAATACAATATTAATAAAAATGGATTATATTTTATAAAAATATTTGTTTTAATTATTGAAATATTTATATATAAAAATAAATTTATAGTTTTTTTTTTAATTTTTTTACTAAAATATTGAATGTTTTTAATTAAAATATTACAATCCCAATATATATGTATGAAATAATGACCTTTGTAATGTATGAATTTATTTTTTTAATTGTAAAACAAATTTATTTTTTCTACTCCGTTTATTTTTTCTACTTGCGCGTGTTTCTACAATATACCAATACATATACAATTTATTTACATATTTTCTTCAATTTACTTTATGTTACCAAACAATTTGTTTAAATTTCTACTTTTTTTCTCTCTTCCTCTTCTACTTTTCTCTTATTGCGCCTGTCCCTCTGAACTGTCTTTATGAACAAATTAAATGAAACAAAATAAAAACCGAAACACTATTTTGGAAACGTCCACAAAAAAATAACAACAAAAACAATTAAATTAAAAAAAATTACTAAATGCTATGATATGATGTGAATGTTAATGTTTTCCTCTAAAAAATTATGAAATCGAAATAACAACAACAATCAAAAACTCAAATCATTCATCAACCACGGCCTTGTCACCGCTATTGTTGTTTTGTTTTTCTTTCTACTTGACTTTAAAATGTGCCCTAAAACACAAAACAAAAAATCTGAAACAACATCATAACATGTGCACGCTGTGATCGAACAAAAACAAAATCTGACAAAAAATCTGCATTCCAAATTCGTATATTTGAAAACACACCACCCATGGCCCCCTTGCACCTCTAATCTAAACACACTCACTCACACACCCACACCACAAAAAAAAACCCCTCTCAGGTGGTATAAACAAACCTAAACAGCCCAAGTCCGTCATAGGTCTATTCCGTCGTGAAAGTTCCGGTTCCCGTGGTGGCGCTGGTGGCAGTATTATGACCGTCGATGGCACTGATGGCTCATCGGCTAGGGGTTCCGACCCGGCCTTGGCTGCCGCACTCAGCCAAATGGTTGTGCCTTCTTCACAAATACCCTACAATCCACGTTTGGACAAACGTTCGCAGTCGATATCATCCGGTTCGGGTTCGGCGGGCATTGGTGATTCGGGTCATGCGGGTCCCTTCCCCGTTACGGCCAGTCATCGTCGTAATGTACGACGTGGTTCAATGCTAGAATTAAGCGGGTAAGTTATGAATTTTTGTTAACAAAAAGTTGTCTACTTTTTTCTGTTTCATTTCTTTTTTCGATTATTATTTTTATTTATAAATAATTTTGCCAGTTTTTTTTTCATATATGAAAAAATATATATTTATGTTTTTTTTATTTTTGTTTTTATATAAATATTTTTATATATTATTACTAATAATTAATTACTTTATATGCATGGTTTGGTTTGTCAAGCATTAAACACTATTTTTCTTGTTTGAAAAAAAATCTATTTTTTTACTTGGGCTTTAAAATAATTAGAAAAAAATTAATTAACCCCTATATAAAAAATTAATCCCTTGTAGCTTCTTAACAAAAAACCCCTTAACCTTTCAATGTACAAATTCTCATACACACATCTGTAAAATATTTTACTCATAAAAATAATTGCTAACAATAATCCCTCCCGAACACTAACAAATAACTTAGATTAATTTTTGTTCTTTTATTTACTTCTACTTGCTTTGGAGCTTTAATTTTTATTAATTATAGATAAAAAAACTAATTTTTATAAATAACCCCCTTTTTGAATAACTAACCAACAAGACTAAAAAATAACTATTACTAAAATTTAACATAGATTTTAAGCATTAACATTTATCTATTCGAAATTTTCGTCGGAAGCAACGTATTCTATTATCATTATTTTTAAGTTAATTAATTTAAGTCTGTATTTGTCCTACAAATTTTTGTGTATTTGTCTACCGAATACCAAAAAATGTCCTTTGTCTCATATAAAAATATATTTCATTAATCATACACTTGTCTTATGTTCCGAAATTTGAGAATATTACCAATTTGATATGGAAATGAAATTCATAGAGGGTTATAAGGAGCCTCTGATTGTAAAAAATAGCAATGAAATCGTCTAAATGTTGTTTAGGTTCTCTTGTGGCGTATAAGTAATATTAATAGTAGTCCCGTGTTGCGTATGAGGTATAAAATATATTTTCTCTACAATAAAGTATACGCCGTGAAGTCCTGAGTATGATATTTTAATCATATTTGGATGCTATTAAAGACACGAACTCAAATTTGCAACACATGATAAGCCTTCTGTCCGGTCACATAAGAGGGCATAAAAGAATATTGGGCAGCAGGGAGAATCGATCGGCGTGCCTACCACTTCTATTAAAATTATCTATCAGATCTTCTTTCCTATTAGACGAAATACAAAACACCGTCTTCTAAAAACTGATTAAGGGTTGATCGTTGTAGAGGCCTTCAATCTCTATGGACCGTTTCGTCTTTGAGTTAGCGGCTTACTTTGATGCGAAGATCTTGCAAGTAATCCTCTCTCTGCTTCTTTAAAAGCAACATTGTTCCAGCTCAGCATCTCAGTGGGGTTAACATCTGCTCAGAGACCTTATCTCATTTTCTTTTTAAACGTCCACCCTTATGCAGAATATTTGGTAAGGGTTTCATAGTCGTTTTCTGATTTTTAGATTTCTTCAATTTGTTGGCTAGGTCTTTCCTCTGATTGTAAAAAATAGCAATGAAATCGTCTAAATGTTGTTTAGGTTCTCTTGTGGCGTATAAGTAATATTAATGGTAGTGCCGTGTTGCGTATGAGGTATAAAATATATTTTCTCTACAGTAAAGTATACGCCGTGAAGTCACATATGTCAGTTCTATAAAATTCGAATATAGAAAGTGACCACACATGAACAAATTCCACATTCATTTTAACATATCATTAAAAATAGTTTTTGAAATGGGTTTATGGTACATAAGTAATACAAATAACCGTTTCATGCGGCGTATGCGTTATAAAAATATTTTTCTTTGAAATAAAGTATACATCATGTTATCACATATACCATTTTTATCAAATTCCACAACGAATATGAAAAATGAACACTCAATGAAATTCGAATCATGGCGAGTATGAATTAATCTGAAATACCGTTCCAAGTGACGTAAAAAAGTTATACAAAATATTTCTTACTGAAATAAAGCATATGGGCACTGCCGCAAAAAGGTAAACCAATGTCGAATAATTTGTTTCATTAATTGTGCTTAAATACGTCAAGTAAAGGCAAAAAATACAAACAAACACCACATTTGTCATTTTTTCTTCTTGTTCTTAGCATAAATACTACTTGAATGACTAAAAATCCAGACACTGCAGAAATAAAAACTGCAAAATAAACAATGTCGCGTGAGTGACCGAGAAAAATCCTTCGTAAATAAAGGATATGCCATATTTTGCAATTTTAAAAGTGCAATAATAATGCTTTGTATCTCTTATTCATGTAAAGAATATAAGCAGTTCGTAATATTCGAAAAATTCGCAGAATTTTCCCATTATTAACAATGGCGTCTAAAGTCATGTATATTTGATGTCGCGTGAGTTACCGCTCTTTTGTGGCTTTTATCTCAAAAGTTAAAAACTAGAGGCTCTCAATTTTTTTTATCACTGATAGTATTTCTAAAGTTCTGCAAAAAAATATTAAGTAAAGTGCGGAAGTGCCCATGTGTCAGATTTATAAAATTTGGAGACTGAAAGAAAGATCGAAAAAAAAAATGTTTCAAATATCCATGAATATACTTTGTAATTAATTTTTGTTAATTTTGACGTATAAGTAATATGAATAGCCGGTTTCAGGTAACGTACAAGTTGAAGAAAATAATTTTCTCTGAAATAAATTATACGTCTTCGGGTCGCATATACCATTTTTATAAAATACAAGAGAGATTATGAAAAGTGGAAACTCAATGAAATTCGTAGAATTTTAATTTAATTTCTAATTTATAAAATTTAAATTTGTAGAGAATTAAAAAGGTCCTCAGCGCGAAAAAATTAAATTTTCAAGTTGTTTTATGTTTTAAGTGTCGTATATGTAATATTAATAGCAGTCTCATATAATTTTTAAATAATTTTCTCTTGAAACCACCTTAAAAATACCAAGGTGAATATAAACAGAAAAAAGTTAAGTGTTTTGTTATGTTAAATTTTGTTTCGATCCTTCCTCCACCATGAAAACATTTCCTTAACCCTTTCAGTGTTTTTGTCGAATATATTTGACATTAAAAAAATACTCTCTCTCTCTCTCTTTGCGATTTTTCGGTTATCGTATGTACCGTTACTACTGATGTTTTTGTTTTTGCTAAAAAACAGACGAAACTTGCCGAGGGTTAAAATGCCAATTGCTATTTTTTCTAAACTATGTCCCTTTATATTATATTTTAGAATTTTATTCCGAAAAAAATTTTCTGTGACACTGAAAGGGTTAAAATTCAATTTTTTTTTACATTTTTCAACTTTGACTCTGCGTTAATAAAATATTCGGAACATCTGCCACGCTCCAAATTAGCAGATTTCTTAAATGATGAGATGAGAATAGATAACCGTCCTGAGTATGATATTTTAATCATATTTGGATGCTATAAAAGACACGAACTCAAATTTGCAACCCATCATAAGCCTTCTGTCCGGTCACATAAGAGGGCATAAAAGAATATTGGGCAGCAGCGTGAATCGATCGGCGTGCCTACCACTTCTATTAAAATTATCTATCAGATCTTCTTTCCTATTAGACGAAATACCAAAACACCGTCTTCTAAAAACTGCTTTAAGGGCTTACAATCATTGATCGTTGTAGAGGCCTTCAATCTCTATGGACCGTTTCGTCTTTGAGTTAGCGGCTTACTTTGATGCGAAGATCTTTCAAGTAATCCTCTCTCTGCTTCATTAAAAGCAACATTGTTCGAGCTCAGCATCTCAGTGGGGTTAACATCTGCTCAGAGATCTTATCTCATTTTCTTTTTAAACGTCCACCCTTATGCAGAATATTTGGTAAGGGTTTCATAGCCGTTTTCTGATTTTTAGTTTTCTTCAATTTGTTGGCTAGGTCTTTCCAGTCTGTCACATTCCGTCTTTCCCTCCAAATTGTTTTTCTAGAGGCCTTCAAACGAGATCTCTGCAGAGTCGACACAACCGAAGCACTCATCATTCGTTCATTGATCGAACTTCTCTCCAGCATTGTCTGCCTTATATTTCCACTCACTGTTACACTCAAGAGTTAGGATTCCAACAATTCGAAACCACCGATGCTATTCTAATAATTTTATACTTTCCTTCATTCTGAGTAGGGAATGTCTAATCGGAATTAAGGTTTGAATTTAAATAAGTCAAATTTTTCAATTCTGCACCTTTTACGTAAGCAAGAGTTTCGATATTAACTACACATCGGTTTCAGATGGCAAAGCTTTCTTATTTTAATTAGATAAAAAAAGTTATTACCGTACCCTGTGTAGTTTTATATCTCTCGTATGACATATCATTTTTGATATTTGAGTTTGGAAAGGTAATAACCACTTTCTGTCCTTCATCCCCTCCAACAAAGAATCCTGACGAGTGGGTAATCCTCCAATATTCTAGAATATAAAGGAGCTGCATCTTGGTTTTTTCCTAATTGAAATCACACTGTTATCGCTGGAGAGCATATATTCTGTAAAACTAGATTGTATGCCATATAATAGGTGACCAGAGGCCACTCCCATTAAACAGATCAACATTAATTTGGACTCTGTCCCATCGATTTCGATGGTATAAATTTAACCTTGATAAATTTGATTGGTCAAGATCTTCCTTATGTTCCAGCTTGGTTTTTGGTCGATAGGCGGTTTTCTAAAAAATAGTAATAATATTCTGAGGCCCGTTATTCCAAGCGAAGTCTACAATCATAGTTTTTTTGTAAGTCGTCCACTTACATCGGATCCGTTACCAAAGTTTTTCGAAATTAGCTGTCCCAAACCCCCTTCACGATTTACCACAAGATCAGATTCGAATTATGTTCGGGACAATACATAAATTAAAATGTTTGCTCACCAATATATTCCGTTGAGAATCACCATTCTGCTTAAAAGTACATATTCTACAGGATAGTCGAATATTCCTTTACGGACCTTTGAAAAATTGTTACCCTGATATTTTAATTTTTAAATATGTTTTTTTTTCTTAATTCTGCGAAAATCGATTATCAACATCCAAAGTCTCCTTGAAATTTTTCTACCTATTCACTTCGGATCCACTTTCAAAGGTAGTCCAAATTAATATGAGCTGATTGCCAACAAATTCTTTTTCGATTGAAGATCGGAACACTGGGTTAATTGACCAATTTGATCACCAATAAATTCTTTACCGAATTTTTATCTTAATTCTGTTAAGAACTATTTATTTTGCCGGATAGGCACTTTTTTTTCTACACAATCAGTAAGATACGAGTATTCAAATAACTCCAATATTTGGTTTTGCATATTTTAAAAATTTTCCATCGATACAAGGTAAAACTACGTAAGCCAATTTTATACCATAAAATTTCGTTGAATAATTTTGTGTTCGTTGAAAAATTGTAACCCTCTCTTTTGAATTTTTTTTCGATAATGCTGATTTTTCTTGCTAATGCTACGATTTGTACAAAAAATTTATCCGAAATTTTTGTATATCCCACCATGAATTTGTATTCGTATCCGTATCAAATTGATAATATTCTCTTCAATTTTTATTTGTGAACTTGTGATTAACAGAGCACACATCCATATACACTGAAAAACTTGTCTTCCGTCCAAAAATACAATATAGCAATTATTAATGCATTCATTCATTACAAAAAATCACCATCAAAAATCCATCCTACGTATAAGTAATATTAATAGAAAACTAACCAGTGTGGCGTATACACATTTTGCTTGAGCTCATATTAAGCATACGCCACACATGTGCTTCTGTAAGCAACTTTTTCAAATACATACAAAAAATAATTAGATGAGGGCTTTCGTAATACTACAGCATAATATATAAACACACACCGAAGTATATAGTACACTGAGAAAAAATATTCTGCCGAATTTTCCACCTTTAAAGGTTTGTTTTATTCTTAATTTTTCTATATATTTTTTTCTACGCTCCTTTCAATACACACTTCCTTCTACTATTGTAACAGAAAAATACTGCAACACAAATATTTTAGAATGATTTTTTTTTAATATTTTTTCCTTAACTTTTTCTTTAATATTTATTTATATATTTTTCATAAAATATATATTTTTCTATTTTAATTTTTTTACTTCAAAATAAGCTCCAGTCTCTCCTCCTATTAATGAATATTGTTGTTGTGTTGTTGTTAATCAATTAATTTACTTTCTCTGTATTTTTCTTTTTATTCTTCTTGTGTTATTTTCTGTGCCCACCAAAAAAAATATAACTAATTTATTTTTATGGATTTTTTATTAAAAAAAATTACAATAATATTTAAAAAAATATGTGGTGTCTCAACGATGTAATGTGTGTGCGTGCCTCTGCCCTCCTCCCCTTTTGGCTGAATCAACACAACTTATTTTGTCTGACTTCCAATTCTTCTACTTCTTCTGACACCTCAATTCCCCCTTGTATGCATTTTGCGTATGCCTGCATATGTGTGTGTGCGTGTGTTTTGTTTTTAAATGCCCTCCAGCCTTTTAGTTACCGGCCGTCGACCCAGTAAAATAATCCACATTAGTCCTTTGCTCTTAGGAAAATTTGAGAAATCTTCTAAAGATTCATCGCCCACAACAACGACCACAACGATTACCACACCAACAAATATTATTGATAATCATGATTATGATTACAACAACACAATTCCCATGCTAGTGATGACAACATCAACAACAGCAACTACAACAACCACCACAGCAACAACATCGACAACAGATAATTCGTCAAATTCATCGACGGCAACAACAGCCACACCAACTACACGTAGTCCACCCTATATGCTGTGCAGTCCGGTCAAAGAAGTTTGAAAGGACCGGCAGTCTTCTTCCCTTTTTCAGGAATAAAAATTATCAGAAACTCAAACACAGACACACACACACACTTATACAACCACATAGAACTAGGATCTCTTATAAATACATTTACAAAAAAAATCTCTCGAGAGAGAGTGGAAGAGAGTTAGCTTGTTGAGAGCGAATAAATATTTCTGAATGAAAAAAAATATTTTTCGATAAAATTTTGAAATAATTGTTTACTAAATCTTTTTTATATATTAAACCCGACAAAAGGTAATGAAGCAATTTTTTGATATTTTTTCCGATAAGAGAATGAACCGTTAGTACCTATATATATTTCAAATAAACCAACACCACCACCACTACAATTATTATAACTACTACTACTAAAACAACCTCATAACCTCAATCAGGATGCAACTGAAATTTGTGAACATATTTTCATACATATTTACATATATATATATAGCTTATATAGAGAAAATTGTTATATAGAAAAACAACTAGTACATATATACAAACACACATACATATACCTACAAAGGAAAACTTTAGGGATATTTGAAAAATAATCCTCTTCAGAATATGAGATTTTTTAAAGGAAAACAATTAGTCCTCTTCTCCCGGAGATTTTTTCTATAGAAATACTTAGTTCAGCGGACCTTTTTTCTATAGAAAAAGTTCAGTACAATTTTATTTATATAGAAAAAATTATCCTTAGTTCAGGACAATTTTTTTCTATAGAAAAAATATTCTGAATTCAAGAGATTTTTTTCGTATAGAAAAATATAATCCACAGTTCTGGATATTTTTTCTTTAGAACAAATTCTGAAAAATTTTTCCGTAAAAAAAAAAAAAAATTTAATACTCACTAATAACTATTTGTTTATAGGTGTTCAGAAATAAATTAAATATCAGTTCAATAAGATTTAGAAACAAATTCATATTTCAGGAGGATTATTTCTATATCCTCTGTACAGGACGATATTTTTTCGTACAGAAAAAAATAAGGGTCAGTTCTGGACAAAATTAATCCTCAATTCTGGAGGATTTTTCTATAGACTAAAATTAATTCCCAGTTCAGGATAATTTTTTCATTAGAAAAAATGTAACCTCCTCACTGCAGGATTTGTTTCTATTAGAAAAAGTATCGGGCCTAAGCCCGAAGATGAGATCCATCGGTCCAATCTTTGTAGTGCCTTCCCTACACCTGGTAAACATTTTGAAAAAATTTTAAATCCAATTTAAAGCTAATAGTGTGTTCGATTTGATCCAAACGATGCGCATGGTAATAATTTGGCCTAATCGAGATTAAGCCCGAATATGAGACCCATAGGTCCACTCTTTGTAGTACCTCGCCCACATCTGGTCAACATTTTGAAAATTTTTTAAATTCAAATTTCAACCTAATAGAGTGTTTGATTAGATACGAGCTTTGCACATCGTAATATTTAGACCTATACCTGGAACAAGTTCGAAGATGGGACCTATAGGTCCATTGCTTACTGTTCCTCCCCCACAAAAGGTCAAAAATTTGAAAATGTTGTAAATCCAATATCTAGCTAATGGATTGCCCGATTACATCCAAACTTTTTAAATCCTAATATATTGATCAAATCTAGGTCGCGAACGACGATGGGTTCCATCGGTCCACTCCTTCTAGTACCTCTCCACATAAGGTAAAATTTTTAAAAAAATGTGTTACTCCAATGTCAAGCGAATATAGTGTTCGATTTGATCCAAATTTGGCACATTGTATTGTTTTTACCAAATCTACATAAAGTCCGAATATGCAACCCATCGGTGCACTCGTTCTGGAATATACCACACAAAGTGTAAAAAATTGGAAATTTTTGTAGGTTTCATAAGAAGTGAGCGCATTATCTAATTTCAACCAAACTTTGTATGATGTTTGTTAAGTTTGCTGGAAATCGGTTCAGATTTAGATATATATTTTCGGCCGATTTCATCGAAATGGTGCACCAAAGACCCTAAGTAGTTTATCCGATTGGCTCGAAATTTTTTAGAGCGTGCCGACGGGGCCTAGAATGTTATCTGTAAAGTAATATTGAAATCAATTCAGATTTAGATATAGCTCCTACACATATTATCGGCGGATTTAATCGAAATGGTGCAAAAAAGCCCCAAAGTTTGTCCGATTGACACGAAATTTTGCACAATGTACCCATGAGGGTCTAGAATGTTGTCTGGAAAGTATTAATGAAATCGGTTCAGATTTAGATATATAGTTCCAATATATATTTTCAGGCGATTTCATTGATTTTGTGCACCAAAGATCTTAAGTTTGTCCGATTGGCACGAAATTTTGCAGCGTACCGAATTGTGTTTTTAATGAAGTGTGTTAAATTGTATTGAAAACGGTTCAGATTTATATATATAATTTCGCCGATTTTATCAAAATGGTGCCCCGAATACCATAAGATTGTCTGATTGGGAAATTTTGCATAGCGTGCTGAAGTTGGTCTAGAATGTTGTCTGTAAAGTATTATTGAAATCGCTTCAGTTTTAGATATAGCTCCCATATATAGCTTCGGCCGATTTCATCGAAATGGTGCACCAAAAACCTCATTAACTGAAGATGAATTTTTTTCTATAGAAAAAAACATTCTGAGCAGAGTATCATTTTTGTCTATAAAATAAAAATCCTCCTGAAGTACGGAATATTTTCCAAAAGTCCTGCAAAAATGCGGATTCATTTCTTTTTTTTCAATAATAGAAAATATAGAAAAAATGCTCATGTAGTGAGAAATATTTCTTTCTTCTGTAGAAAAATGAAAATGAAATGATGATTAATTTTTTTGTTTCTATAAAAAAATAAAAATTCTGTTTGACTTTATAATTTTTTTCTTCAGAAAAAATCCTTCAGAGCTATTTTTTTATAGAAAAAAATCTTCTGAACTGATAATTAATTTTCTTCTATAAAAATCCTTCAGATTTGAGGATTAATATTTTTTCTATACGAAAAAATCCTTCTCGACTTTATATTATTATTTTTCTATAGAAAAAATTCTCCTCCAAAGTGGATAAATTTTCTTTATAAGGAAAGTAATTCTAAACTTAGGATAATTTTTTTTCTATAAAAAATTTTTCTAAATTGAAGATTATTTGCTATAGAAAAAATCCTCATTAACTGAAATTTAATTTGTTTCTATATGATAACTGAGTATTATATGTTTCTATAGAAGTAAGGACTACTTTTTGAAATAACTGAAAAAAATCCTACTAAAGACAGATGCAACCTCATTGCTCCCCCTTTCATCCTTTTTAACCCATTGTCTGTCTCTACATATTTTGTGAAATATATATACAAACACATCTTCATCATCACATATAAACAAATATATAAATGTGTGTATAACCGTCAATACTCAATGTTATGTGTCCTTATATACAAAAACCATTCATACATACCTAGTAGTATATAAAAATAATTACAAAAAAAAAAAAATTGCTGTGTTGATCTCACCAAACATCAAATGTCAAACATACATATAGGTTTAACAACAAAATAACCATATAAATAAAAACCAACAACAATAAACTAAAAAAATCTAACCCAAAAATCAAAATTTTCTGTGTCTTCAATTGATTTCTCAAAATTGAATTGATTGTGTCCTCCACCCAACACCACCAAAAATTAATTAACAGTGAGGAAGATAATGACGATGATGCTTCATATGATGGTGATAATGACGAAGGTGATGACGACGATGATGATGGCGGCATTGAGGCAGTCATTGTCGTTGGAGATAATAGTAGTGGCAATAGTTCAGCATCTACGATAGTTGTAGCGCCACCAACAACACCACCAGAACCAATAGAAAATTCCACCACCACTGCACAATCATCTCGAGCACAAACATTAGAATCAGATTCAAAATCACAACCACCACTACCACCAACAACCAATAATAATAGTCAGTAAAACAAAATTACTACCACCCCAACTACTAAGCACAAAACAGCACCAATACCACCACCCACCACAATACACCAACTTCTACTACTACTATTTGTCTTATTCTATAATACAATAACAATATATAATTATATTAAAACTAATCTTAACTCAGTCTCTATATATAAATTATTTAATTTATTTTATAGACAAACACACAACCGCACACAAAAGTCAATACGAATTTTTGGAACTGAATAGAATTAGAATATTTATTTAAAAACTAATTGGAAACCGGGAAAAGATATTATAATTATCTAATTTTAAATTTTTTATTTAATAATTTTTTTTATTTAATAAAAAATATATATCTTTATAAAAAAATATAATTTTCAATACTTAATATTTCTATCGTTTTAATATGAACTTACATTTTCAATACAAAAAATATTTTTTTTAATTAAATTTTTTTGCTGTTTTAATTAAATAAAAAATATATAAAAAAATCAATTTTATTATTTATATCTTCAATTAAAAAATATTTTTACATATCTATTATTTGTTCTACTTTAAATATATTAAATATATATAAAAAATAAAACTTAATATATAATAATTATAACTTAATATATAATATAATAAATTAAAAAAATATATGTATATTAATTTAAGAAGCTATTACAGTTATAGCTTATTAAATTAATATATATTTTTATATTTTTAATTTATAATAAATTATAATATATATATATATATATATATATAAAATATATATTAAAAAATTATATATATATATATTTAAAAAATTATTTACTTAGTTTTTTTCAATAAAAAATATTTAATATATTTTTCAAATTATATATTATTATTTTTGCAATTTACAATACAAATTGATTTCTTATTGGATTTTAATATGATTTTTTTTTTAATTGAAAATATTTAATTACAAATTTTTAAATAATATTTCATTTATAATTTTTAATGATGTTTAGTTTCTAGACAAATTACTTATTTTTTTATTAAAAATAATTATTAATTTTTTTAATTGAATTTAATTAATTAAAATAATAATAAATTATTTTTTAAATAAAAAACAATGTTATTGAAATATTTTTTTTTATTATTAAAAATAAGGTTTTATTAATATTTTAAACTAAAAATATATACTATTTTTTATTGCAAAGAGTATATAATAATATTTTTTTTAATATTTTAAATAAGAAAAAATATATTTTTTATTAAAAAATTAATAAAAATTTTTTTAATTATAAAATTGAATAAAAACAACAAACAAACATTTTTAGTTATTATAATTTATTGTTAATAAAAATAATTGATTTCTTCTTATCAAACACTTTAATTAATTTTTATAACTAAAAAAATATATATATATTTTTCAATTTAAAAATAAAATTAGGTATTTTTTTCAAAACATAAATTATTTTACTAAAACATTAAACTGGGATTAAACTACTTGTAAATAGTTAGGATTTAAATTTAAATTTGTTTTTCTTTCTATGGCATATTTTTTAATTTAATTAGAAAAATTTTAAATTTTTATAATTAAAAAATACACATTTTTATAATAATTTTTAAGTAACAATCATTATGAATTTTAGATTTGAAATCAAAAAATTAAATATTTTTGAAGTAATTGATTAAAAATCATATTTTTAAACCAATGCCTGTCCAAAGGACCGTTAAATTTATAATAAAAAATATTATCAGATTCCTACTTTAAATTCAGTTCCAAAATCTCTACAAACTTGTGTGCAATTGTTAGTTTGTGTTTTTTTTCTTAACCCTACTCTACTACCTAACTATTTTTTAATTCTATATAGTTAACTCTGAAACTTGTAGCATTAATTTTAAGTTTCTTTCGTTTTTAGTGAATTTTTTGTACATTTATTTTAAATCTATACTAAACCAACTAATTTTTGTAATTTAGTTTTTTGTGTTTTTTTTTTTAATTTTGAATGTTTAACAACTAGCACCACTGTTTGTAAAATTGCACTTTTTCTGTTTTATATGTAATATTTTTTAATTTTGTTTTCTTAATGAAATAAATGTGATTATTTTTGTATTTATGTGTTTGCACGAATTTTATAAACTAAATAATAATAACAATAAAAAATAAAATCAAGAAAAAAATATTAATAAACAATTGGTATGAAAATTATAAACCGTCTGCAAAAATGTTTTCCTTTTTTACATAGCGTGGGAAAATAAAAAATATATATTTTTATATTTTATCGACGTTGGAGGAATGTAAAATATAAATTGCAAAGAAAATAAATGACCTGTATATTTTTTAATAATAAACTTTAGTGAAAAATTGGTAATTTATTTTAAAATAAAAAATATTGTATGGAAAATACAATTTTACCCATTATTTTTGATTACTGCCTGGACAAAACTAAAGCAACTTTTAAATTGTTTTCTTATAAATATGTAAGTTTTTGTAGTAATCGATAGCCTAACCATTATTTTTGATTACGGCGGCGCACCTACGAGGCATTGAATCTATAAAATTCCCAATTTGATCCTGGGATGTACTTTTTCTCGCACCTTTCGGAAAAGGTTATGTCTGTTTGCTTGTCAAACTCTTTTTTTTTCCTTTTGCTATCCATGATACTCCAAATCCTGATTTTCTCCCGCAACCAATCTTTGACAAGTTTCGATGTATGTTTGAGATTATTGTCAAGCTGAAATGCCCAAACAAGCGGTATATTTTTTCAGCGTTTTCCAACCCATTTTTATAAATAATAATCATAAGTCTCGTAAATAGTTCGAAAGAGAAAAAGAGTCCAGTGCCATTATTGTCCCGCCTCCATGCTTCCCAGTATAATTGTATACTGAAGCCTGAGTCTGTAATTTTTGGCCTTCTCTAATTCATCCGAGAACATACTTTTTCTGCACTGAATCGAATTCCAATTGATATAAGCTTTTGGTAAAGCCAATCTGGCTTTCCGATACCTTTCAGGAAATATATGGGTACGTAGACCTTTTACCACAGCTCGTCTACGATCCAATTCCGGTTAAAAAAAATAAAAATCTCGATTTAAACCAGTGAGTGGAGCAGTATAGTCGGACGGGGCCGACCATACGATACCATACACAACTACCACGGAACTCAAATTTTCTGTGGATGTTTATTCTGACTGAGCCTGGGCAATATTTCGTGATATTTGCACCCTCTTGCCCGATTAGAGGTAAACAGCACCCCTTCCTCACACTGACATATTTTCCGAATATTACGAGTATTCAGTACAGCTATTGTCCAGATTCCCTTCACCGTGGGTTGTGTTGTGATGTTCGGCTTTCATTTGTGGTCTATAGATCGACTCGAAAATAACACAAAAATTTAGTTTTCGGCCCACATCAATCCAAAATTATTATCTGATCATCACCGAAAATTTTAGGAGTTGTTCTTGACCATAACTGGAACCTCATGGAACATTTCAAAGCGATCAGCGCTATATTTCCGCTCTCTAGAGTGATAATGGGTTACTAAATAATATACGAATACGGAAATACCTGCAAATATTTAGGTGTAACTCCCACATCCGAGCACATACAACAATATAATTGGTATTAATTTAAAGGTCAACCACTCCTCTTGGATAAAATATAAACTTTTCGGGGCTATGTCCTTCATGGGTAAATATATACGCTATAGAATACAAATTTTGTCATTTTTCACACAAAAGTCAGGGTCCATTTGACCTGCTAAATATTGGCCAATCTTTATGAAAACAGGCATGCTTATACTTTGGCCCGATCCCCTTCTCCATGGAAAATTTCACAATGTTCGGGCCATTATTGCGGCCTCTGGAGCGACCAGAAAAACCGACAAAAAATATTTACCGATCTTTCCCAAAAACAATAGGGGTCTTCATTGACCAAAACCCATCATACATGCAAAAATTTCGTGAAAATTGTGGCCTGTATCGTGTTTACAAATTATAATGGACAGACGGGCAGACGGACGGACACACATGTCTAGATCGACTCAGCTAGTCGAGATATGACGATCGGTACACTTAAAAGTGGGTCTAGGACCAATATTTCGCGGCGTTACAAACTTTTGGGGCTGCACAAAGCTATAATACCCTGTAGTGTATAAAAACATAGATTTGGGCCAATATATACATTATTTTCCATTATAATGAAATAATTAAGCAGACAACAAATTTTGAGTTTAAAACTAGTGAGCGGAGCAGTATAGTCGGATGGGGTCGACCATATTTCTGCGGAAATATATTCCAAGCATGTATAACATTTCACTCTTTTGAACGATTATTGGTCACTAGCTCTTCTTTTTAGCTCCGGCATATTTTCCAAATATTATTTCCTTGAGGTGAATATTTACGCCAGAAAATAAAAATTTGGTAGCTTTAGGTTTGGTTGATTTGACCCTCGCAATATTGACCGATCATCAACTAAACAGCCGTTCTAAGTATTTGGTTAGAAAAAATCCGAAAATGTCGATAAAATCGGAGAAATGATCGGAGTTGACCGGCATGTTAGTACTGGTCGTAACAGGAGATGATAACAGGATCACATACGATAACCCTGTGTCAAAACGATCATGGTCAAAGAGCGGTGAATCACCTCATCTGGAATCAAAAAACAGGACTAACGGCCAGGAAGATTCTGCAATGCATTTTGTGGGACTGGAAGGGAATTATTTATTATGAGTTGCTTCCATATGCCCAAACGCTAAATTCTGATCTTTGCTGTCAACAAAAATAATGTTTTTGATCCATTTGATCTCCTTTATATTGACGGATCATTACCGAAAACAATAGGGGTCTTCTTTGACCAGAACCCATCCTACATGCAAAACAATGGACAGACGGACGGACGGACACATATAGGGCCAATATTTTGCGATGTTACAAACACTTGAGGCTGCATAAAGCTATTATACCCTGACAACATAGTTGTGTAGGGTGTAATACAAATTTAAATCCTGAACTCAAAGCATAAATTACAGATCATATATTGAAAATCTTGATTTTATTTTTCAAAAATAAATAATAACAATAACCTTTGCACAAAATTATATGTGTTTTTTGTTTTATTTTAATTTTAATTTTTATACTATTAAGACATTTTAATTTTATTAACAAATATTTTCCTTATAATGTACACCCTAACAACGTAATCAATGTAATTTTTTTCTATATATTGAAATTGTTTTCTTCTTTTGAAATGAAGCTCCATAAATAAGTCTCCTCCCCCTCCCTTCAACTCAAACCTCTGAGTCTCCAAAGTGTTGTGTCACCCCACATATATATAGTATATACTTTCTTTAAAACTTAGCAATCCGACGAAATCAAAAATAATAATAACACGTGTTTTATTGTTTCGATAATAATAACAACAACTTCTACTAAACCAAAGAAATATTAACAATTTTTTTGTTTTTCAAACTAACCAAACTAAAAAAGTAAAATCAAAAATTAATAACAACGACAATCATTTCGAAACTCACCACATGTTTCCCGTTTTTTTTTTTTTCTTCCAATTCCGATTTTTTCTTTTTTAGTGATGATTCTAACGACAAAGATAATGAAACGTAGAAAAATCCCATAAAAACAAACTTAAAGACCATCATCCACCCTTTGTACGAAATAATTAACAACACACATTTGTAGTTTGAACCATGTAGTTTTGAAAATTGAACTAAAACCCCTCCTACATATTCTAAACTAAAGACAAATAACCTAACTAACGAAGATGATGATAATGGTGATCTAGAAAACATGGTCCGCCTCCTCCTAATGTAAAAAAAATCATGGTGGATATATTAAAAAATGTGTATGTTGTATATACCCGAGTAACAACCACGAGTGGGCCTTAAAATTCATCCAAAAATAATAAATTCCTTAAATCCAAAGAATAAAGACAGAATGTGGGGAATTTAACAACAAAAACAGCATGCCATCCTATGTTTGTGCTATCAACAAAAACCCCTCACCCAACCACTTGACAACTTTCATAATAATAATAATATTTAACGAATTTACACACAACGTTCCCCAAAGATATTTAAACATAATTATTGTATATAAAAATAGTTTTTTGTTGTATATACAAAAAAAAAACCCTACTAAATTCCAAAATCATAAAATTTAATAATCCGAATTAATTAAAAACACCAATCAGTCTGTGAATGTGTAAGTACATCAAGGAGTCAAAATTTGTTTAACCTTTTTAAAAAGAGAGTGTATATGTTTGTAGTTGTAGAGTGTAAAGCCATTTGTATATAAAACACACAAACACAAAATAATGTTGTAAATTGGCTGTATATATTTATTTTTATTATTAACAAAATTTATTAATTGCACTAACATCGGTTTTTTATTGTGGCAGGTATATTTATTATAGTAATATTTTGAATATTTCAGCTATATAGTTATACGTATTTAAAGGTCAAATATAAATATTAAAAAAAAATTAAGTATAATAAAATTTTTGATCGGAAAATTCCAAAATATCACAGTTCTCTTGAGCCACTAGAAATTTGAATTATTAAATAAATTTCTGGAAATTATGTTTTCAAAAGTTAACCGATCAACTCCAAAAATCAACGTTACCTGCCGGATGAAGTGTCCTGAAAATTGGCTAATAATTACGACATATTTTTTGTTTCCAATTTTAAATTGCCACACGGAAGTTATCGATGTACCTACATTGTATCTTTGTGAATGTCTCTACTTGTGGCAAAAACACAATTCTCAGTGATTAGAAAATTAATTAAAAAAAAATATATATATAATATAATTTTTAACTAGTGAGCGAAAATTTTCATACCAAAATTATTATCTGTGCATCACAGAAAATTATAGGCGTTGTCCTTGACCATAACTGGAACTTCATGGAAAATTGTCAAAGCGATCAGGGCCATATTTCCACGCCTCTGGAATATACAAACAATTTTTCGGGTCTATGTCCTTCAGGACATTTTTCACAGAAAATCCCGGTATATTTAACCCTCAAAATATGGAGCGATCTTAATTAAAATAGACATGCTTATTGTTTGGCCCGATGCCCTTCTCCATGTAAAGTTTCGCGAAGTTCGGTCCATAATTGTGATCTATGTGATCTACCCGACAAAAATTAAGTATTTTATCAATTTCATTTTACAATTTAGAATGGACAGACGGACGGACACCCATGTCTAAATCGACTTGGCTATTCAAGATTTAACGTTCGATATTTCACGGCGTTTCAAACTCTTGGGGTTGCTAAATCTATTCTACACTTTACCTGTGATCCTTATTTCAAATTTAAGAGTTCTAGATCTACCAAATAAAAACAGTACCATATTTAGTACTTTTCGTGTCGTTATAATACGAGTTTCCCAAAATCCAGCCCAATCTGACATCTTCGGACTAGCCCTCACCCAAAATTTCCAGATTTTAGCTTCAGCCATTTCTTCTGGGCGTTGATGAATCATTAAGTCAGTCAGTCAATCACGTTACTGTTTTATTAATATAGATTAATTGATTAGAACCGAACTCTCAAGCAAATTTCGTGACGATCAAGAGATTTTGGGGCATCTGAAACAATTGACTATTACTTTACAGCAAAAATCAGGAATTCGAATTCAAATAGACTTTTCCCGAGGACTGTGTTTAGGAAAGTCTGATCAATATTTGCAATCATGTGAATTCGAATGGTTATGGGTCGATTATGGAACCAAACTCCAGTTGCGATTTCAACGGGCAACGCCACTGAATATCAGCTTTTAACATTATGAATATCAACTTTTCTCAGTTACCGTCGATAATACTGTTTTGACACTTCTGAAATATTAGAATTATTGTAAACAAACAAAAAATTGAATATAATATTTCATTAAAGCTTATTTTAAGTGATCATAACCTCAGCGGAACTATTTTTTCCTAGTTTCCGAAAAGACTGACGGTCAACAGCAATTCCTCCTATCTTAAAAGTGTGTGCAGCTCTGAGTTTTTTTGCGGAGGGAAGTTTTCAAAAGTCCCATGGCAATGACAAAAACCCTGGCATGGCTCAACCCACAATGTCGGTAGTTTTGACCGAAGTTACTCTTGTTCGTAAATTCTGGCATTCGTTGTCCTTCTTAACTTGTTTCACTACATTTTCCTGTTCCTTGTCAGTGTTTAACTCGATTTCAAGCAGTTTCTCCACATTCAATGTATCTTCTGGATTCTCCATATCCAATGTACCTTCTGGATTTAATGTCCAACCCATGTGTAATAACAGGTCCGCTGCCGCCTGCTTCAATGCTGATAACAACACTTATTCCGATGGTCCACCACCGGTGATGTTATGGTTTCTTTTATTCTGCACCATCTTCTTTTTCAACTATGCCATAAAATGAATCAAAACTCTCAGCCATTCATTTGGAGTGCGTGTTGGTGGGCCATATCTGTTAAGGTCCCCTGAAATGGCCTTCCACACATCATCGGTAGTGGCTTTGGTTTGACCAAAAGTCCGCACCCGCGTGCTACATTTGGGTGAGCTTCCATCCGCGCAATTAAGACCTCAAATTGTTCTTTGGTAGTAATTTTAACCAATATTGAAACCCTACAAATTTCAGTTATTATTGCTAAACAGAACTAAACAGGAACCAGAAATAAATGGTTGCCAAAAAATTCTATTTGAAGCAACTGACGTTGACAACAGTTGCCATCCATAATTCTAATTTGGCAACGCCAAATTAACTAAATATAAGAGAAAAAATCGAATCGATTATCACATTGTCGCAATATTTGATAGTATTTATAATCGATTTCAAATAAAAGAAACTTTTCTGTTAAAAACGATTTCGACTGTGCCAAAAATGTAGTATTGCACAATGTTTGACCAGTCAACATAGAAAAAGACTGACAAGTATCCTAATATTTAGACCAGTAGAACTACCAGATGGTCGTTTGTTATTTTAGGTGGGTTCATATTAACAATTTCTTGACGGCCTTTAGATAAGTCTGAGCTAACTTTGAAGAAATTCGGAACAATGAGTCCGAGGGAATTTAATTTTCTATTAGAGAAATGTTTT